>NC_071405.1:64472426-64772426 GCF_017976375.1 Cuculus canorus | reverse complement strand
GATTTAATTTGCACAATGGCTACTTAGAAGTAAGGCCCCTTAAATTAACCCAAATCTTGGAAAAATGATTTATTTTATACCAAAGGGAATTTAGGATGCTTGAAAATTGTTATTTGTAAAACAATCTTGGTATGGAAACAACATAGGGAGAAAGGCATTTTGTTAAAGTTCTCACAATCGGTGTGTCTCTTCATCTCGGCTCTGAGACGAAACAAGCTGTAATTTCATTCCTAAGACTCTACTGAATGGACTCAAACAGTAATTCTGATTTGTATCAAATCGTACAGGGAGACTGTAATGTGGATAAATATCCAAAGGGATTAGCTAAGACCACCAAACTCATTTCACTTGTGACCTATTCAGATTTGAAGTCAGTCTGTTATCATTACTATTTTATTAGAATGAACCATTCTTAAACAATTTATCCAGAGTGTTCCCTGAAGCATGCATTCAATCAATTCCAGACGTGCACGTTTTTTCTAGCTTTTTTCTTCCCTTCTTACAAAACCATTTTATTCTATCAGTACATAAAATAGATTTTCACATTAGAGCACCTGAAGATCTAAAATTTGCCTTCCATGTGTTGACAAGTGGTAGAATAGACCGTGTTAAAATTCAGCATCACTTCAGAAAGCTTATTAGGGCAACTCAATATTAACCAACTATATCTAAACCACTTCCATATTTTGAAGCTTTCCATGAACTAGCTTCCAGTTTCCACTTATTGTCCTTCCTTTTTCAAGGATCAGTCAGCTGAACGAAGGCAATAACTGCTGCCAGCTTTTTCTTTGCTGTGTGATCTAGTACCCTCCAGGCAAGGTTAAATGATTTTATATTACATGTAAAAAACTCCATCTCAAATTTAGATTTTTGTAAATAAAACACCGTGGAAAAACACTTCTCTAAGCACAGTGCAGAGTCACAGAATGCTATGTAATCACCAAGGCAAAAGCAAGGCCACGGCCATGGGCATCAACTTGTGCTTTGACAAAATAATGCTGAGAATTCAGTAGCGTTGATCTAAAGTGCTCAGGCAGTTCACTCAAGTAAACAGAAAGTACAGAGAATTAGTTGTCCATTTACAGTGCACTCATACATGTATTATAAATCAGAAGCCAAAAGCACCAACTCTCTCCAAGGCACTTTGCTACTATCATAGGACTTTCTGTCCAACAGAGCTAATGGGGCTTGCAGGAAAGATTATTTAAAAACTCCTAAAAGTTATTTAAAATAGAATCTTCTAAACGTATATTTGAAGAAGCAGCAGGGGCAGTATGAATTCTTCTGTGGGTCCAATACTGTACAGAGAATAGTATTGGGCAGTCTACAATGTAAACTGCCCAAATTACCTGCTTTCTATAAACATGATCGTAAAGATAGCATGTTCACACACTTGAACAACCTCTACCGAGCAGAAGGAATGACTCGCATGTAGAACTTCATCTACAATGTTTACTTCCTGTTCATTACGGCAGATAAATTACACAAGTTTGGTAACCACTGAAGAATGCGTCTACAAACAGGTTCCTTATCTGGCCAACAGGAGACATAGCACAGGGTTCAGAGAGCACAGTTGCATACAAAGAGAATGTGCCTAAAAGAGAACGTTACCAATATTTTATTACCAAGGATCTTTTCTCATCAATCTCATTCAGTATTTCAGCTTCCCTATTGATTATATGGCAGTTTTTAAATGGCCAGAGACTGAATCCAATCAAACCTGTAGAAAGAAGCAAAAGCGATCAAACTAATGAGTGCATATTACGTTATTTACAACACAAATAATTTGGTTCCTGGGGCTTTCCTCAAGTAAAGCAGTGGGATGAAAAAAAACAATGATTAAATTATGTGGAAAGAAGCACAGTGGGTCTGAAAGCCTGAATTCACAATACAAAGATTTGGAACATGAAGTATTCTGAAGTTAAAAGAGTATTTTTTCCTCATTTCTTACACAGACATGAACAGACAAGAGTTATATTTCTGTCTCTATTGATAAGTATAAATATTTTTTTATTTATTTATACGGTTAATACTATGCCAGGAAAATAACTACTTTATTCATCACATCTGTTTGAATATGCTCGGATCATCTGTAGCCGGAAGTGTCATAAAACATCTCTGCTGTCACCTTAAAAAAATATTTTAGAACAGTATAGAGGGTCAACAGTTTGGTTTTACTCCACTTCATACCACCCAAAGTGATTTCATCGACATGACAAAGTCCTCCACTTTTAATGAAGCATCACCTGGTCTGATCCCACTCTCACCAATCAAAAGACTCACAGCACTTAGAGATCATCAGCTTAAAATACAGAATATATGGAATTCAAAAGGATGAAAAGCATTTTTAGAACAAAATCCTCTTTTTGGCTGTGAAAAATGTACCGATATATTTTATTTAATTAAAAAGACAGAAAAGCAAGCAACCAAAAAAATATCCAAGCCCGTAAGAAGTGAAGCTCGCAGAAACACAAGCCCTACCTTCTCAACTCTGACTACTAGAAGGAAGAGGTATCTACTCACCTACTAAACACAAGAAAATTCATTGTGAGGTTAGTCCCAAGTCCAAGCTGTCCTAGCTCTGGCCTGTTAGAATAAGAAAAAAGACCAACAGACATGCTGGGAGTAGGCGCATAGAAAAGGGGTTTCGATGTATATCTTTGAAAGTTCAGGTAAACATCTGAATTGAAATCCTGATCCAGTGGCCTTAGCAACAGTTTCGTTGCTGACTTCATTGAGGTTTCATGTGTAGAATAGGAAGTTTATTTAATTTCAACTTTTGAACACAACAGTCGTAAAATCACTAAACAGAGCCTCTTCTGGGGAAAGCTTGGGTTATTCTTATATTTTTTCTAGACTTTCATAGATCTTCATATTTTATCTTGCGGCTTCAGGATAGCTATGAAAATTATAGCGTAGGCCGGCTGATGTCCTTCATTTTTCTCGTAAAATACCGATGTGCTTGAGCACTCTATCACAATCCAGTGTGCTCCTCTGAGAGTAACAGAATTAGATCACCAACAAAATTCCCATTCAATAGGCTTGTTCTTGTCCTGACCTCCTTGTAACAGTAAGCCTACTCCAAAATAATTTGCCCTTTTCAGGAGAACAAGACAGCCTGTGTGTAAATTCTAGGATTTACGATTTTTTTGATCCATTGTGCATTCCCTAGCCCATCAGGCCGTACACAGCCCCATTCTATCTCTTTTCCACCTTTTTCTCTCTAGTGATCAGGAAGAGACTGCTTGGTCACTACTTCACCCTTAGCTATCATGCAAAGAAGTTCAGGTCCTACTATTTTAGTTCTTTCTTAAAACCAGTCACATCAGGAGTAAGCTAAAATCTCATGACCATAAAGCCAGAACTTATTTTATTTAGCAAATAAGGCCAACTAGGTTATTTGGTGAAACAAGCTTATTGCAAACGTTAACGTTGTTTGGCAGGATTTTCTTGCCTGGTGTTGCCATGTGGTTTAAAACAGATGGCAAAACTGAGCATAAAAATCTCCCTTTTTACAGCAGAACCAATAACAATACTGTTTGTACTATAGTCCAGAAGGCTTCATGGAAACTTCAGTAAAATTTTCCAAGATAAACCAAGTGCTGCAATAGAAAATCAGTCCAGCTTTATTTTTCTGTGCTATGGAAAGAAATATTTGTTGTTGTTTACTCATGAAAGGTGAAAGGTATGTGGGAAAACAGGCAGTGTGTTAGTGTAATTAAATATTTTTTTCTAATATTGAATAAACAGTGGTTGCTTCCAATGAAACCTGAAGATGTTTTCTTAAAGTTGCCACTGCCCTCAAATATAATATTTTTTACCTTTTAGAGACACCAATTTTTAGTAACTTCTCTCCTTTTGAGTCACTTCATTGACATATTGTCCTCTCATTCAGAACATGAGATGCTTTACAGGATATCTGAGAGAGATACAAGAATTGAGAGTCCTTTAGAGCAATGCTACACTGGAAACATAAAGAGAGAGTCTGATGAGACTTAAGTGTGATGCTGATCCCATAGCAGAAGGTATTGAGTTTTCATTCTTATCAGTGGGAACTATAGGTCTGAGTGCTGTCTCTCTTTAGGCTGATTTAAATTCTCTGTAGTACCTTGCCTACCATCTTCTGGTGGCTTCAGCTCAACCACAGCAAACGGTAGAGCCACCCTACAAGAAGAGGGTGCAGAGACACCGGGGCCCACAGTAGGGACGTTCCCAGATATTGTGAGTGGAATGTGAAAAACATCTACCTTTTCACTGAGAAATTCAATATGATATTTGATGCTGAATATTAGACAATGAATATATTTGTAAATAACATGTACATGACCACAAACTCTCTGACTCGATAGGACTGGGGTACAGTTAGGATATAATTAGGATCCAGTTTTGTAGTTCTGTCTCCTTAGTGATTGCTCTCTAGAAGAAATGGATCAAATGGTTATGAGAAAGATGATGGATCTTGTAGTGACCTTCCAGCATCTGAAGGGGGTGTACAAGAAAGCCGGGGAGGGACTTACAAAGGCAGCATCAGGACAAGGGGGTATGTCTATAAATTGGAGAGGAGAAGATTTAGACTAGACATAAGAAGGAAATTCTTCAAAATGAGGGTGGTGAGGCCCTGGAACAAGCTGCTCAGGGAAGTTGTGGCTGCCTCATCCCTGGAAGCGTTCAAGGCCAGGCTGGATGGGGCCATGAGCAGCCTGATCTAGTGGGAGGTGTCCCTGCCCATGGCAGGGGGGGTGGAATCAGATGATCTTTAAGGTGCCTTCCAATTCAAACCATCCTATGATTCTAAATGTTTGAAAGGCGTGGTGCCTGAGGCTATTCACAAATTGAAGAAGCTGGGGGAAGGGGGAAGCCAACTAAGGAAATAGATGGGAACTTTTGGTGCAAACAAAGAGTACAGATGGGAGTTCTCAGGTTTAGTAGTAGCTGGGTGGTTCCTAGGGACTGCTAGAATACGCCAGGGGTAACAAGTGCTAGTACTGGAAGTCATGATTTGAAACTATCCCAAAATCACACTTTCTGCTTGCTGCTGGTTTGTCTGTACTAAGGTCCAACAGAGGCAGTGGTAAGAGAGATGCTCCTGTGATAACCAGCACAGTCTTTAGTAATAGTTCTGTGTCATCCATCTCAAAATACCACGTTCAGCCTAGGCAGTGGAAATGGGGGAAGCCTGCTGGTGTCAATATTACAAACAAACGAGATGCAACTTAATTATGTACTATAGAATTAAGTTGTCAGATGCATATATTATTGTTTTCTAGTGTCTGAGTTTCTTTTTGTGAGGAAAAGGTTTTATCAGTGTGAAACAAAACAGGGTGGGTGATAAGACCACAATGTCTAAAAGAAGAGGCATTATTGGCATTTGCTGGACCAGAAAGTCATTGATAGGAAAAGACTTTGCAAACCTGAACTGGACAATTGCAGGCTTGTAAAAGTGCGAAGAAACAAAACCATTTAATATGGTTAAAGCACACCAACAGCACGGAAAAAATAGTCTGGTATGACATGATCTGAAATGGAAACTTTCCATTTCATGAAGAGGAAAGCTTAAAAGACCCTCTCACTAACTGGAATGCAACAAAAAGGGACAGAAACATCTGATTTCTCTTGCCAAGAAATTGAACTGAAATGTAACAACAGGAGAAAATGGGAGGGTCCACAGACACTTTATACCATCAAAGAACTGAAAATGTTAAGGAAGTTTGTGTGCCTCATCAGCTGCAAAAGAACAGACACCAAATCCTCAAGCTTTATTTGCCTTCTCTTCAACCCACTGTCATTTTAATCCTCATGAAAGATAGCAATCTCAACATCTTTCTCTGTTTGCTGTTGCACAAGTATTTATTTACTAGGGCCACTGGGGGAAAACAAATCACAGAGAACAAATGGCTTGATGCGCTCTCACATCCCGACAGACACGATGTTTGAAAATATCAGCTTGTGTACCATAGTTCTACAATTCTGAGTAAACTGTTCTGTTATTATAGTAGAATAATGTCCTGAGAAATAACATAGGGCCTAATGGACTCCTTAAAATTCTCCAGTGCTTCAGAAATACGTATAAGTTTTCTCCTTCTCGAGGAGCTGGTGTTAATTCTTGATTTTAGGAGAATTAACAATAAGCTACATAAATAAAAAGAATACCAAAAGAAGAAAGATTACATTTATATTACCACAGCATAAACCAAGCACTAGAGAATGCATATACAGTTACAAATAAATGATCCCAAAATTACATGACATACGCATTTAAACAAATTCCTACACTGTCATTGATAGAATATAGTTAGAATTACAGTAGCCTTTTCTGTAATTAACAATGAAAGAAAATCCCACTACAGTAAGATATTTTTCCGCAAAGTAATTTTCTCCAGTGCATTTTTCGTTGGCTATTTAAATGGGAACAATTCAGGCACAGACCATCACTAGAGGTCAAGACTGAATCAGAATTTATTTTAATGCACGTTCAGCTATCGATGTACAGAAATGCATTAAATCATATCTTCAGATGAATAACAGACTGCAGATTTTGCTTTGACTTCACTGAGGAGTTTATTCTTCTAAAGCGCGCTGGGTAGCTGTTCTGAACTACAGCCCAAGCATTTTAAAATTTAATTTTATTAACTAATTTTTAACTCACCCACCAAAATGCCATTTGTGTGATAACAGCCTGTGTAGGGATTCCTAAGGGATATGGAAATTAATCCCACTTCTGTGAAAAGACCTTTTAATAACTCATATGTTATTTTACCTTCTGAGTTATCAGTGGGCTTTCCTTCAGCATTTTCTAAGGAAATGTCCTTGGAGTTTGAAAGGAAAAAAAAGAACCCAACAGTAAAACAAAGGAATAAGAAGCTAAGAACTAGTTAATTTTATGCAATTTTGAGTTGGTTATGCAAGGCTACCAGTTTTTTAAGCTTCCTTTAAAGCAGTGTTCCAAGGAGCAGCCTCAGACCCCCTTCTGTGTGTGCCCATACACAGAGTGGTTGTAGCCACCAGCATTTCGTTCGCACTTCGGAATAATGCTTGCCAACGCAGTAAGATTCTTACTGCCGCAAATCCTCATGTTTCCACCTTCCCCCCCTTGCTCTTTTCATATGCACATGTGTCACTGACAATTTCTCCTCTTTCCTTCCTCCCTTACATCTTTTTTTCAATAGCGCTCGCGGATCAATAAGACATCATGGCACTGTATGGAGCCGGAGTGATTTCTCATACAATGGCTGCTGTGACCACGTTTCAATGGGAATTGCAAATCCCCTTGTAAGAAAGAGCTGAAGATATTTTCAGTCACTGAGGCATCACTACAAGGGCACTGAACCTCAGAAAAGGCCCAGAAACCTGAGCTGCTGTGGAGCTTGAAAGGAACTGCTGCAGCCGCGACACTTGATGGATCTCAGCCTTGATTACAAGAGCGGACTACTACCACCATGATTGATGAAATCCTGCTTCAGAGAGGAGATGAGGAAACAATGAAAGCCCCAACTACTGTGCTGGTGGCAGGAGGGATGGAGGGAATCAAGGCAGAAAGGAAGTAGTCAGGAACCTGATCTAACGGCAGGGAAGTGGATAGGTTTATGGGAGGCGAGAAGAAATTTTTTTGCACTGACAATTTTCTAACGGGTGTAAAATACGAATTATATGAACTACAGTCATCAGTTTACAGAGAAATCTATTACTCTTTGGGATCAAAAAGTGAGCACCATTTGTGAATAATGGTTTCAGCCTGTGGCTTTGACCATTAAATCCCATTTTTCGACCAGCAGCAGTTCTCCACTACAGCTTCAACTACAGTTTGTGTTCAGTCTGCCAGTGACTCTCCCTTTCTTATCGAGCTATATACAATCTCATAATTTGAAATTTCAAATGTTTTACTGTCTGCATTCTGTCTTTGTGCACATTTAAAATATTTTCAACCAATGTCTTTTTCACAGGCTCAGCCAAGATTAGACTCTGAAACCAATCAAGATTGTTTCCATTACTATAAATCAAAGAGAGAGAGAACTGTTTAATCTTTCAATTTTAAATACAAATTTTCTTATTCTTGATTTAGCCTTCCTATGTTGTTCCTAACTAGCAGAGGGCATGCTCTGGTCCATATGAAATTGAGATTTAGTTTTAGCTTAATTTTCTGTGAACACAAACGATACAGGTGGTTAATGTAGTAACCTTTCACACCTGGAGGCTTAGACTGGGATTTAGTTTAGATTTCAAGTGAAATGAGTTTAGTGGTCTCATCTTCACTTTTTGCAGAAACTGTTCTTATTACAAAACTGTTCTTATTACAAAAACACTCTGAACTAAATTCTCAAACATCACAGCTTTCTCCTAGAGGCGAACCAGTGCTGGATTAGGAGATTGGGGGTCAGAAGAAAGTTGCATTTGCAGGACTGCGTAAAGAAGTTGTTTTAGGATTGTTACCTGGTCGAATCACGTTTAACAGTAATGAATGATACACATCTCCGACTATATCAGCTACAAAACTCAAATTAAATCAAAAAAGTTGACTGCAAACACAAACACATGTGCAACAAGATAATCAAACAGGTGCATGGCAGGTGACGTGAATATCACACCTCCCAGAAAGAACAATACATTTTATAAACTTCTTCCACTTCTGTAAGAGTTACACTTAATAATTTAAAGCACACACCCAGCCCCCCAAACCACATCATTCCCCCTCACAGTCAGGCTGTGCATGATCCTCACAGCATATTTTAGGTCTACTAAAAGGACAACACGCAAAACATACCAATATCCAGTCACTATCTGAAAGTGGAACTGCTCTAGCTTGCATTACCCTCCCTTGTTAGCTGGAATCATACAGTGCAAAGAATCCAGACCAACATATCACAAAACCTTTGGTTTATGAAGTCTCCACTTGATTTTGTGCAGCACGATTAATATGCTCTAACTAAAACAACGTATTTGATGTGGGACCCATCGACTACTAAAAACTGGATTGTAGTTTAGTATGAATGCTGATCAGTTGCACTACAACACTGATAGTTCTTGGCTAAATGTAATGACGTAAAAGTCATTGCTGAGGCAAAATCATTGCTTCCACTCCTTAAAGTAATTTGAGATTCAGTTCTTGAAATGAATACAACACAATATGGCAACTTCAGTTAAAAACTATATGCTGAGATAATTTCAATTTTCAAATGGAAGATTTCTTTTTCTAGCACCAAAGCAGCCCCTGTAACTTGCCCATTCAAATTTGCTTCAGGCTAAAGTTTATATGGAAATCTCCACCTTGTGAACATATTATAAATTTTACAAAATTTCATTGAAATTAGACTTCCTCAGTGCTGTTTTCCCTCATGAAAAACAGGAATTACACCTCCTTTTATCAACTCCTTTATACATAAAGGGAAACCTTAACTATAGAATGGCCCAAACTATCCTCTTATATGTAACTAATTTACTCATATTTTCAGAAAACATACGGAGAAAAAAACAAGGCAGATTTCTTTGTGTTTTCTCCTCAGCTGAGCTGAACACTAAATTAACACCTCTGCAGTTACTAAGTGAGTCCCTTAAATTGTCCACAAAAGAGAAAACAGGAAAATTTTGAAGGAAGGGGAAAGAGAACTGGAAGGCAGGACTTGATGTTCAAATGCAGAGAGGTGTATCAAATACCTTAACAAAAGGAAACGGCAACTTTTATCCTCTGTACTCTGTGGTAAAGTTAACATACCACAAACTTGAGATTTTGCAGAGTGACAGAGTTGGACATTACAGCAAGCAGAATACTATCATTATTACCAAATAATGCAACTGGAATGGCCTACGTAATACATAGATTTATTAAAAGACACATACTAATTATGGCTGTTTTCTTCTTGAAGAACGTACCCGGTATGCTGACAGAACAGCAGAGTGTTCTACTTTGAGCAGCATTAAGACTGCAGGTATGAAACTTTAGCATAATTTGCTTGATCTGTAGAAAAACTGGAACTTTGCAAAAGCTCCAAATATTTTTATGTACACCTGGAGGTGGAAAGAACTTTACCAGGGGCAGTGAAAGCAGTCAATGTTTGTCTTCAGCTTGGTTGCAAAATAGTCTTTGGGGTCGTACAAATCCCCTACAGCATACCGTTTATTTAATAGGGTAGTTGAACAAACCACGTTTAGTTCATCAATCTCCAACAGATAGGGACAAAAATTCCTCTAACTTCAGTGGTCACTGAAAAGGAAGGTACTTGTTAGGGTCTACCCTACTGTGCAGGGAGAACTACACAGACATATGGAAGGAAAACATACATGAAAACTTCCTAAAACGTACACGTTCTCAAAGGGAAGCTAATTTTTAATAATGAAAGTGTTATTCTTTGACTGACATAACTTATTTAGGAATATTTCCATACAAACTGCATATCCTGAACGTTACAAATACAATAGATCAAGGTTAAGGGACAGTGTAATTCTAACAAATTTAGTGACAGGTTAAGATCAAGGGATGTCTTGACATTCTCCTCAGAAAGGTCAATCTAGCAAGTCTGCGATGCAAAAATGAAGACTCTGCCATCATTGCCATGGCAAAAGGTCAGACACAAGCTGATTGGTGATAGAATTATCAAATTAACCAATCGATGTGTGTGAGTAATAGATGTAAGCAATCCTGAGGGAAAGCCACAGGGCAAATGCCAGCTCATCAATAACACATTGCCTAGGAAAAGAAGATCCTCTCTTCAATCCATGTCCTTTACATTAGCAGTAGTTTCAAGGAATTAAAAGAAAAATTGAAAGCAACAGCTTTAAATATGCTTCCGGACTGTATACAGCATTCAAATGTCCTTCCAAAACAACTTCCACCACCATAGTAAATGCCATAGTAAATAAGAGCATGCTGACAATCTAAAGAAAGTATGAAGAAATCCTATTCTAAGCAGATATATTCAAAGACTAAAGGATTTTCACACATCTGACACTACCATAGACTTTATTAAGAACACTAGTTTACCTGTGGCAGTCACAGATACATAAATCTCAGGTTTGATTGTATAGCAACTTCCGCGTGTTAAAATGCAACACGGATCACAAGTATTCTTGTGCTCAGGATTTTACAAATAGGGTGTAGCAAACAGATGAAAAATGTTTTGGCTGCAAGTAATATTTTAATGCATTATATATATATACACACTATTGTTATTATGCTGGCTCCTACATGGCTCAAAGGGTTAAATGCTGCAGAAGCTCTCTGCCAAGTCCACAGGAAGGGAGACAATGCTTTTACATAGGGGAAGAGGGCTTCAGCTAGTCAAAACTGAAATAAAGAACCAATCGTAGATAAAAATCTGAGTTTTGAGCTCAAGTGGCATTGACTACAGGAGAGCAAACTGAACCCCATCTCTAGATATACAATTATCTAAGATGAGTAGGACTATCTAAATTTGAATGAAAATATTAAGCATCAGGGTAGATTAAGTGCAGAAACGCTGTTTTGTTATTTTAAACTGATTTTTAATTTCTTCAATCACTGTATTTGTAAGGATAAATAAACCAGGACAATTTCAAGACTCTCACCTGCCAGTGGTATTTCCTAAAGGGAGATGTGCACTTGGAGCTGTAAAACTCTGTAGCACTGCTACGGAATCCCAGGAGAGCAGCTCAGGGTGTGAACGTGTGAACCTGGGGCTCTGTGCTGTGAGAGGGCTCTTCTCCAGATTGAAAACAGGACAGCAATCTGATGCCTGCCCAGCGTGTTCCCCTGAGATACAGGAAAGGTCAAAGGTACACCACATAGTGCACGCGGATGGGCCAGAGTTAGGATGGCAAATGTGAAAAAGCCCCCATCCATGTTAGCAACAAAACCGCAAAGGAGCCAAACATAATACCATATTGGCTGGTATGATTCCTCATTGTTTTCCAATATCACCCATGCTTCAGAGAAAGGCAGGCACAGTGATCTTTGCACAGTGAACCAGAGCTGGGTTTACCGTATGCTACTTAGCCACCACCTTCAAAAAATGCATAGAAAGGAACATTAGCTTCCAAGTCGTGTGCCCATTTATCCCAAGTCACAGCCGGTCTTGCCCTGTATAGGCACACTCTTCTCAGTCACTACCATTCAGGTGTTGTTCCCACTTCTCACATAGTTCTGGTCCTGAGAATCTTAATTTAGCTCCAGTGATGCATCTATTATCATGGCAATATGATATGGCTATTATCACAGTTGGAATAGGAATATGGTAGCACTCAGAGCAGGAATCCATTCTGCCATCAAAACGCATGCGTTACTCCTATTACTGTTAATGGGACCTACGCACATGTATCAATGGTAGAACAGGTCCCTCAGTGAGCACAATTATAACCCCCACTGTGAAATTCTCTGAATACCACATTCACATTGCTTGTATTGTAGATGTACACAACACTATAAAAAAATCATATCGCTGAAATAGTACATCCATTTAAATATGAGCTAGCTTCTGTAAAATTGAAATTGCATTTCCTTTTAAAAGAAGCCTTTCTGGTATTTTAGATGCTTAATTTTCCCCAATTTATTGTTTAAAATGCAGTTAATATTTTCCCCTTAAAAAGTACTGAAGCATCTCGGTTTGTATGCTTACCCATAGGAGCTGCAGAATTTTAGTCTATAGACTAAACCCAGCCTGGGCTACAGAAGGAATCACTAAGTGTGGTACCACCAAATAAAACAGAGTTCTATTGATTCACTTTCCCTGAAGATCTAGCCCCGTACCACCTTCTCGATCTGTAACAGTATGGTTGATAACACCACTTCTAAAACACTTGAATATTTTTATAATTATTGTTTTACATTTCATCTGATCCGCAGTTTAATGAATACTAGCACTCGGATCTATAATTTTAGTAGTTCCTTTGGTATCTAAAAACCTAACAAGATTACAATTACAGCCTGCAATAGCTCTGAGTGCTGGTCTTACAGTCACAGCAGCTCCCACCGGTAGTTTTACATCGCAGTAATTCCAGCTAATCGTAAAAGTTTTCTAGGTCTGCTAGAAAACAGAATGACAAGTATTTATCTGTTAGTGCTCCCACCCTGGTTGAGATAGAAGAGCTAATGACGTGTCCTAGTTTGGACTGAAGCAGAAAAAATTTTTTCCCTGACTTTTCAGCCCGATAGTTATCACTAAGGTAATGGGCCACTGGTGCAGAGGCTACTGCTCGCACCTCTTCCGATGTAAATTGAGGCCATCCCAGAATTGGTGGTGAAGGGGGGGAGCAGAAAGGACAGGTGACCCAGACGGGGTCATAGCTTACAGATCATGAGGGTCACAGCCCATCTTCGATGGCTGATGTTCAGGGAGGACCCTGTCTGTCTATCTGCCCCAGACCTTATCCACGTCTTCCCAAGCCCAGTTCCCACCTGCCGCTGATTTCAGTCCGGGACCTTCCCCGTGTGTGCTATACAGTGTTATCAGTGACATATCCTCACCTTGGGAATTCAAATAGTTTCTGTATACTTGTATATATTTTGTTTTCTTATTGATATTGTTATCTTCCTTTTATTATTATTCTTGCGTTAAAGTTGTATTAGTGTTAGTTCCCAACCTGCACATCTGTCTCTTCCTCACTTCCCTTTCTATTACAGGGGAATTGGGTCTAAAAGCTGCTCAACTTTAGCCACTGACCTGGCCAGAAGGCGGAGGGGAGGGCAGCGAGCGGTGGTGGGGTGTGTGTACACTAACCCAGAACAGCACGAAAGGGCTTTTTTTTTGAAATAACAGGATATCTGTATTTGAATTAACAACAATAAAGACAATTTGGACTGTGCTATATATTGAAAACTCCACACTGGAAAAAAATACATTGTAAACTATGCATTGAAAAAAACCCAGTCTGACACTGGGGTATGCAAATGTCTTTATAAAATGGGAGTAATGTCACTAGCGTTTTTAAATATTTAAAATTACCTTCAAATTCCAACATGATACGAAATAATCAATCCGTGACGATCGGTTCTCTTTAAAAGTATACAGGGATCTTAAAGCAAATGAAGTTTAACACTAAATCCTGAACTAGACCAGGAAGACAAGACAAATAAACATGTTAGCTGCCCCAGTAATGGATTAGAGCATTATATGCGCACTATGGGGCACTGATCTTAACAGGGATCTCGAGGCACTACTGATATACAAATAATATAGAGTAGTACTTAAAAACGGAATATAAAAATTAGCAGACTAAACAAAAAATGAGCTCCTATAACTTCAATATGACGCGCTGTTTAACAAAATGCAAAGTCTTTTCATGTAGTAATTCACTAACAACCTCATATAAAACAATCTAAGCTTTAGTTTGCTAGAAGTTGACGGAATGACTTCTTTTGGATTGTGCTGCTGTGCCATTTACAGGCTGTGAGTTCACATCCAGCCCCTGCTATTTTATCAGTATTAAAAATGACATGACACCGCAATGAGATCTGGTTTCTGATGCTGTAAGTAAGCCGTCAGCCTTCCCTCAAACCCTACAGACGTATGGAATATCTAACCACCTCTGAACAAGCTCATGGTTCTAGATTAATGAACAGCATTAACAAGGCACTGATGTGAGGAAATACATCCCACTTACAATGTCACTGCATACTACTCAACAGACCTAGGAGAAAAATTAACAGAGAGAAAGCTAATAGGCAGAAAAAGTCAAACCAGTTTGTTTTTTTTCCTCATAAAGTCAATTTCAAGCCTATAAACATACTTAATAAATTTCCTCAAAAGTAAAATGCCAAAATTCTATTATTATTTAATATCATAAGATATAGAAACTATGAAAACTTGATAAACCCCCCTCTACATTTAATGGAATGTTGTTTACCTGTATGTGAAACAAATACACATAGGATAAGTCATTGTGTGGCAAAAGGTTGACACAAAACCTACAATATCTTATTACTCTGTCTTTGCTTTATGGGCAGAGAACTTTTTTTCTTGGAAAATACGACTGTATGAATACTGTAAAACCAACACAACGCTGCATCCTCCGACAAAACACTGATGTCTTTTGATGAACTGAATGTACTTCTAATTATAATTCCTATTCTGCAACATTCTTCTACGAGGTTTCTAAAATACATGGAGAGCTCTGGATTTGCCCAGATGAAGAATCAATAAAAAACAGATCAACAGTGCTGAGAGACTGAATAGGATTTGAACATTCTGTTTGAATCTCTGGCTCAAAATTGTATTGCAAAACAAGCATGTACCACTCAGCAGGAAATACTGGAATCTAATCACCTACCCCTACTCTGAACCTGACCAATTCATAATATCTTCTTGGGGCTACTTTTCTAAGCTTGGGACTGTAGCATATTCTTGTGTGCCGGATCTCAAGCAAGACACTATTTTTAACTCAACCGCTGCCAAACCAGAAAGTGAAAAATCATTACACGTTCAACTGTAAACGCTGCTGCAAGGAAATACAATACAACAATAATATTAATACAAAATATAGTATTGCCCAACGGAACACCTAATGAAATTTAGTATTTTTTTCCAATTGCAGCAGTGCAAACACAATTAACTTTCAGATTTGGGGATGGGTTTTCCCTCTGTTTGCCACATTTCCCACTTCAAACGCACAGTCATCGACTACCAGCTCCCGCAGCCTTAACTATCAGCCAGTGAGGTTCTACCAGCAATCCTCTTCCTATTCCAGAGAGTACGCGTAAGGAGTTGCTATTTGATATAAACTAGCTTTGATGTTGTAGAGCAATAGCGCTGTAAAATTAAACAACCCTAAACTTAAGGAAAAAGAGAAAAAACCAACCAAATCTGATGAAGATTTTCTTGATGCTAAATGTAACCTACACCAAAGCTGAATTTACACGGCAGATATATGGCAGTTGTACATAAATGGATACTATTGTATGGATAGGTAAAATTAAGCCAGTTGCACTAAATTAGGTGTTTATTTCTCGGAAGACCAAGATGAAAAACTAAGCTTTATTTTCAACAATAGCACGCTGAATGTGCAAGATGAAAGTAGGCAAAGTTAAAAACCTAAACGCTATTAAACTTCAATGGGATTTCATCATCGACCTTCCTTGGTATCCTCTGAACATCATAATGGAACAAAGACACAGAGGTGACTGCTACCTACAGTCACACCTTGCAGCTCTTAGCATTTTATCTATGTATTTCTAAATAATGCAGCCCAATATAAGTGATAGAATAAAACAAGTGGTGCTGAGGACCTTGTACTTATGCTATCAGCGTTTCAGTGGGTTCTACTTCACATCAGATCTAATCTGGTCCTGTGGACTGAATAATAGCCATCAGCAGCTGGAGTGCATTAGATGGCAATGCAGGAACTTTTGTGCTTTACTTTCACCCAAAAGGATTCTAGTTCAAGTGCTTCAGGATTGCTCCGTGATGTGAAGCGATACATGGTATGTCTGGATGAGGAGCATCACTTCAGAACTGCACCCCTGATCGGAAGTAAAACACTGATGTAGATTCGCTGTCCAGCAAATGCATGGATATGAATGCCTTTATAAATACTGACATTTTTCAGAAAACTCTTCCACAGCAGGGACAAAATTCTGCTAGGTTTGACCTATTATCCCATGTAACTTTAAACAGTATTTGAATATTTGCATTTAGGAGAAACAATTTGTATATACAATATTTGTTTTCAGATTCTGAATCTACTATGGTTTCCTGCAAACAAATCTTGCAATTTTTCAAAATTAGGTTTAACCCTATTTGTGAGGCATTTGTTTTTCCAAGCAACAATTAGTCTCTGCCTCTTAGAAAATCTTGTCTATTAAGTAGAATGGATAGAGTCATTTTTATTTTTCCTTTTAGAGTTTGTTGTACTCTCTAATTGTATGAGCTCACTGTCAGTATACGAATATGCCATACGTGCTTATAAAAAGCCAGTTTCCCTTCTTTTTCATTCTTTTCAATTGTTTTTATTGAACTTTTAAATATAGCATTATAAAGTAAGCAGATAAATTCATAAATGAAGCATGACAGCATAACCGTGTGATAATAACGGGTGATAGCATCTTGTTGTTTACCTCACTGAGCCTTTGTGAGGATTAATTAGTTAATGGTCATAAAGCAGAGTGCACATGCAAAACACTTTACAACTGCTGGATAATATACTACATGTGATATGCAGAGCGATACCACTACTGCATATGGCATAAAGTGGAAACACTCAATCATATTAACCTGAGTCTTTCAGACAGTAGAATCTGACAGAGGGAAATAATGGTTGATTGCTTCACAAGTATCATTAAACCTTTCAGACAGTTACTCTCTTTGCGTGTATACATTCAAGCCTGTAGGTAAAAGGCACCAAGTACCACTAGCGATCTAAGGTAAAAGTGCAAAAATGTTTCCCGATTCACCTCATTTGTAGCTTTGGGTGACAGGAGTGTTTATTTGCTTCCTGGCACATTTACCTGTTGGCTTACTGAGCTTCTGGGACAAAGTAGGACCAATGGCAAAAGATGTAATGTTGAAACATAGAAGTTGGTTCCAGAAATGAAGGTGGTATTCTGGTTTGAGCTAAAGAAGAATCCGTTTCTAACTTTTCACTTTAGCCTTGTCTGAGTAACTTCATTTTCTGAAAGGTAACTGCATGTTTTTCGAACAGCGTTCCTTTCTAGAAGTGGCAGAACGGGCCACTGGTATGCAGAAAGGCCATTGCTTATACTTATTCCTTTAGAAACAACGGCCATCCTCAAGCTGGTGGAATGCTGTAAGTGAAAGGGGAGAAAAATGGTTGCATTTGCAGAGGGGACTGGACAGGTGACCCCAAACTGACTAAGAGAGCATTCAATCTCATATACATTATACTCAGTATAAAACGGAGGCATCGTGAGGGTCAAGTGCTCTTCGTAGATGGCTGATGTCCAGTGAGGACCTCATCTGTCTTTTTGCCTTGATCCTGGATCTCCACGTTCCTGAATCCAGTTCCTGAGTCCAGCTTCCTCCTACCACTGAGCCCATCCCAGAACCTTTTCCCTGTGCCTGGCTCTGCAGCATCTCCATTGAGGAGGGGGAGCAATTATGTATATGTGTATATATTTTATTGTTTTCTTATTAATAGATTAGTAGTAGTAGTAGTCGTTGTAGTAGTAGCAGTAGTGTTATTGTTATTATTACTATTATTATTATTCCATTAAAGCTGTTTTAGTTTCCAATCCACAAGTCTTTTTTTTTTCTCATTCCCCTTTCCCTGGGAGCAGGGAAGGGAGGGAATTGGGACCACCACAACTGCTTGTGCTTAGGTGCCAATCAAGCTGGGCTGAGTTTTAATTTTAATCACATATACATATTTGAAATTTGAGCTTGCTGCTCAAGAGCTGTCTGTCGTTTTCGTGAAGGAGATTGGGATGGAGTGGAGATGAAAACTGTGAAGCTAGATGAAATTTGCTTTAAGTTTTGAATTTCTTAATTACTCTAGAACTTCAGTGGAAGAAGGAAAGAGAAGGAAAGAGAAAGAAAATAACTAAAAAAATCAATGAAACGCTGTGAACGGAACCGCTGAGTCATTTTTGAATGCAGTCCCTGATGCTAGCATAATTTTAAATCACTATAAATAGAGTAAATAATATTTCAACTATAGCGCAATGAAATGTAAGAATTTCCCCAGTGACACCGATGTCCATCACAAAGTTTACACCTCAGGTACCTGGCCAACAAAATATCCAAGAAGATAATAAAAAGCCGGTGAAACAATGATTCTGTTATACAGAGATTCAGAATGAAGATAGAGGATTTCTCGTCACTGCGATTTGTAAAGTTGTTTAGGGACAGATCTGTTAAAAGTTTGGGACTATTTCATATCTGATCAATGCAGGTGAAAATCAGTTGACAGGAATTCTAATACAATAAATTTACTGAATTCAATAATAATTATTATATTTCTTGTTCTGGTGGTTACGTCACTATTATTAATCAAGTTAGTTTCTCACATCACTATCCTGAAATCACAGTTTCCCTAACTAAAATAAAGATAAGAAGGGATTTCCTAACACTTTGCATGTTAAACTTGCCAAGATGGTTGTTTCTAAAAAATACTAGACATTCATCACTAAAATGCAGATTAGAGAAGATAAGAGAAAATATTCTACTGATATTCATTTAAAAAAAAAGAAAATCTAGCAATTTTGGATGTGACTGTGGCTCCAGTCTAGTCAGTAGCAGAACTCTACTGATTTCAATATGATCAGAATTTAATCCCGAAGGATGAAGGCTGTCCAGGTGATAAACTCTACTAATTTCTTATGTTTTCCTTTCTGCGCCTATTAGCAGTTTGCAAATATTTCTAAGCAAACCACTCCTATAACTTTTCCAGAAGTCTTTACTGTAAAAGCAATTGAGCACGTGACAAATTCATTCTCTTCCCTGACTGTTTCATTAAATCTATTCAATGCTACATTACCTGGAAATCCAGGTACAATATATAACAATCATGGCAGCTTCCATGTGCTGTGACAACAATATCTTCAAGGGCTTTGGCAGGACTACGCACATACATCCCTCAAATTTAAAGATGCACATTCAGAAATAATGTCTGTGAAGGACTGTAACCCTAGAACTGAAACGAAGCCAGTTTATTTCATCTTGCACTTTTATTTCTGTTTGATAAAAACAGCTGTATGTACTTCGTTAGATAATTTCCATTATTTAATGGAAATACCTAGCTGCAGTAACATGGACTTGGTACTCCACCGACTCCGCAGATTCAGCCTTTACACAGCCATATTCATTGCTTTGGTACCCACATATGCTATAGAATTCTATTCTAAAAATCTCTGAGAAGAGCCTGTAAAAACTAAATCAAAACCAAAACTCTTACTTCCGTATCACCTTGTCTCCAATTCCCAGCACTCACATCTGGTGAACTAATTTTCTCTTTCACTTTCTGTCGTTTGCAAATATATTTGAAGAATCCTTTATTGTTTGCTGATATATTCCACAACGCAGCATTCAGTGTTTCTTTTAGCTCCTCCAGTTATCCTTTGAACTTGTTCCTGCTTAGGCTCATAGATCTCCCAGTCCTTTTCTAAATAGACTGCTTACATTTCTTTAGAAGTCTTCAGTTTATTGCTCATAGTAATCACCGTGTTGCTATCCCCCACTCAACTAGATTGGCCTTTGTGGCTTTCTATGATTTCTTAAAGCTTTTGTCATTCTGTCAGCACTGTTATTAATAAATATGTGACCTTGCTTGTAAATACCCTAATGCCGCTCTCTGCTTTACAGTCAGATAGGGCGCTGCAACTATTTAACGCAGGCTCAGATCTATAAGAGATACGGTATTATACCCAAACCTTTTGGCAGGTAAGTAATAACATGCATATGGATGGAGCGATTTAACCGCTTAACCATTAGCTCCAACAGTTCCAGCTCAGGGCCTCTTCAAGAAACAAAGGAAAGGGAAGTAAATTGTAGGTACAAGCCTGTTCTAAAGCTACCTCTACTTACCCCAGCATCCTAAAGATTTACAAAGTCACGATTGAGGTATGCTAGCATCAGATTGACTTCATTCCTCCACAAAATGGAATAAATGAAGGTGGATCATACCCTTATAGTCTAGAACAGGCTTTTGCGGCTTGCTCTACATCTCTGGAGCAGCCTTTGTGACGTTCACGGCCATGATATAATTGTACTGCATCTATAACTGAAGCAGAGAAACTCCACCAATATAATTTCACATTCACAATTGCAAACCGTAGGTCACAAGCACAAAAATAAATTATAATTAAATGACTTTGTCTTTTACACCAGATAAAGGCTTCTAGTGTACTCTGACAGACAAAAATTAAGACCAAGAGACCTTTTGATCTTCAGTTATTATTTCCCTACAGTGATTTTTTTTTCTTAAAGTCATTCTAATTGCATTTAAAAACTCTCCCTAAAAAGGAATATTAAAAAAAAAACCAAAAACCCTGAAAAACTGAACTTAAGTTACAGAAATATCTGACAGTGAATGATCTATTAATTATTCATTTTGGGCTACATTCTCTACGGTTTATTTTTCTTTTTGAGAGGTGAAAAAAAGTGAAAATAAATGCTAAACTGTTAACAGACTGAATTCAGTAAGCGGATATTGGTCAGAAAACCAAAATCCCATTTGTGCAGCATATATTTGTAGCCACTTACATTTTGTGCATCTTTAACCTTATATGAACAGCATTAAAAAGCTTATGCTTAATACCAAATATATGCTGTAATTGCCCTTCCCCAACTTCTCCTTAAAATTTCAAGATACTTTATGTGTAAGATTTGAGACTAGGTGGCAAGAATCAGGAAACAAGAAAGATATGCATTTCCCCCTGTAATTCCACGTGTGTTCCTATATTTTAACCAGGTCTGCAGGGATTGGATGGAATCCAATTTGTCATCATTTATTCACAGGCATACTGCTTGTACTGTGTACTTTTATTATTCTTATTCACCATTTACCCAATTATATCTATCCTTATTAGACCCCTGCTGAAGGCAGCAAGGCAATTCTAGCTAAGGAAGTCCCATAGCTTAACTTAATCCTATTATCTCCAGATAAACAGGGATGCATAGGGCTCTAGATGGCCAAATTTAGCTCTACTCTCTCTTCCCCATGAGGAAAAAGACTGTTCCTCATCCCTGTGCCTGATGTAATTAAGATCTGGAAATATGCCCATTCCAATCCTTATCCAGTATAAGCATCACTGTCAATGTTGAGAAATGAACTGCAGTTATGATGCAAAGAGCTGACACTTTAGTGACATTTACTGATGTGTTAGGCCTTTACAGTGGCTTCACTCTATGCAGTTTATGTCTTCAGGAATTTAAAATGCCTGCCTAAAAATCTAATAAGAGGGAATGTAATAAGAAGGAGAATGTAATAAGAGAAAAAAATTG
Source organism: Cuculus canorus (assembly GCF_017976375.1). Classification (NCBI taxonomy): domain Eukaryota; kingdom Metazoa; phylum Chordata; class Aves; order Cuculiformes; family Cuculidae; genus Cuculus; species Cuculus canorus. The sequence goes on along the minus strand of NC_071405.1, from coordinate 64,750,569 downwards.
ATAATATTGACAAGCAAAGACAATATTGTCTCCATAGTATTTGGATAGATATAAATGGTCATTAAATTCTTGCAATATACACTATTTTACACAATTATAGAAAATGAAATGAATAGGAAAAAAAGATCAATAACAGAAGGAACGCAGTTACTGAAAAAGAGCTTTTCTCCACTGACTCCAGTAATGTAATAAACCCCACAGTGTTTGTACCTGCAAAGAAACACAAAACCCCCACCAAATACCAGCTTATACTGCATATCTGAAAAGAAAAAAAGAATATCAGAGTCTGATTATATGAGATTGCGAATATTGTGAACTAAGATCTCCATTCCATGGTTTGACTTTGTAATATACTTGAGTCATGCCCTGTTCTTCAAAGGCACAGCTGCACTTCATCTCTTTGTCCCTCTCTATCCAAATTACTCGCACACTAAATACTCACTTTTGTAGAGAAACCGGCAAATAGATACATATTGATAATTAATCGGCATGTTTTTTAACACAGTCCTGTCAATTTACTTTCATCCTGCCCCGTAACACTCTGGCTGTGCCAATCCTACCCTTTTTTAAAGAGAATACGTTAATCATACTGACTAGTTTCAGGACTCAGAGGAGATTTCATTATATAATGAAGTATCTACTTGACTGGGACAACTACACTAATATTCTCCAGTAACCTAAATCAGATTTTAACCCCAGTCTCCAGAGGTGGATGCTTTGTGCAGTTCTAATAATACAAGTGTGTAAATTTGTAATCAGACTCCCATGTAGGACCTGCTGTTTTATTTACCATGAGCTTAGCAGAAAGGTTCCTAGGGACTGAAGATATTTGGGTTGTAATCCTGTCATTTGTGACTTAATATTTTTACATTATCATGATATTAGCATAATTCTGAGCTCCATTTTGCAGCATTTTATGTCTTTCAAGTACTACTTTTGTTGCTGTACCCATAGCATAGAGCATGAACAAATATTCACATCGTTTCCTATTCTACTGAACATTTGGTGAGAAGTATTAAGTCTGATTTAATGTTATTAGTGCCTCAGATTTGTGCAAATACATGACTGTAGACATTCATCTCTCAGTTTACCATAACACCGCCATAAAATGTTAGTAAATGGGTGATAAACGTTTCTTCTTTCTTTTCCTTTTTAACTCTTCCTGCTGGATGTTCTGCCTCTACCCAGAGGGCTTGAAAACCGATGCCAACTCACCCACATAGATCAGCCGTCAGAGTTTTTCTACTTGCCCAAGCGCCAACTGAGCAATCGAGGTTGGCTCAGTTGCAATCCCTCATTAAAACTAGTCTCAAAGTAACATCAAGCTTTAGGTTAATGTAGTATTTGGATTCAATTCTGAATATTTTTTGAGATCAAAGAAACAATTAAAAAACCAGACTATCTATGGCAAAACCGGAAGCTTCCCCCTTATTTAGTCAAGAAAATATGAGAAATTGAAATATTGTCATACGTTGCTTGACACCGAGCATCTTTACAACCAAGTACTTTAACTTTTGATTGTGAAACCGTAAGAAAGATGATTACACCAATGATGACATCTTTTTCTTTTAAAGAACTGTGTTACTTAAGATCTTTTGCAAAGGACCAAACTGGCAGCTCTAGATGCTAAAGTCCTTGATTTTTACACAGAGATAGCATGTATTATACTCACCGGCTGGCTACCTAATGTGTTCCAGCTTTGCATGGAATATAGCTTCATTCTGATGTTTTCAGCCTCTAATATTTGTAATGTGAGTCAAGAAAAGGCCAACCTGAAGATATTTATGGTGATTGCTTCATGATATGGACACCTGCCAACAAATAAGTTCATTCCTTCAACCATTTCTAACTTATGTGAGATCAATATCCAGGCTCTCTAGCAATAACCTTGCATCTATAATTGATATTGTTTATTGGCTCACGGTGCTGTGTGCAATAAAAGGACTAAGAAAGGGCTCAGAGAATAAATATTCACATAAAGAAAAAGTCTCCTGGAAATGTATCAATAAAGTAACAACATATGATATAACTTCCAATCCAAATATATGTTGTACTGGTCTAAGAACATAAAATGGAGGAAAAAAAAATATTACAAACAGGCTAATTTCTATGCACAAAAGTAATTAAGGCTGTTCTAACGAATGGCCTACATATGTAGTGCTGAGAAGACACTACCCTAAGTGGATTGTGTGATCCACGTAGGTGAAACAACGTTTAATGACTTTGTGCAAGTACAAAGGAATTAATAGAAAGCAGAAGAGAGATAACTGGGCAATATCAAAATATATTTTTGGGGGTTTGGGCTGTAGTGGTTATGTGGCCATGTTCACATGCAAGACATCATATAAAAATACTTAAATTAGAGCAATAAAACACCACACTGAAGAAATATTCTATGGACTGTGAGGATGAACTGACAAAAGATATCATACACAACTCTGAAGTACACTGGGAGCTCACCTCTTGGAAAGAAATAGTCCAGGGTGGTAGATTAATATTTATTTGCTTTCTCTTCTTTTTCTAATCATAACTCTCTGCTTAATTGGGCTACTTAATTTATGAAATCAACTTTAGATCACAGAAATTGACAAGCAGTCATTGAGGAAAGTATATCACAGTTTAAAAGCATGAAGGATAGCAGTATAAATGATATATATTCAGCTATTAAGCAACTCACCATAAAGTGAATTACAATGAGCATAGCTTGAATGTATTTTAATGCACCAAAAATAATTTTATGCAACGTGCAAATTTCTTGTTTCATGGTCATTCTTAGTACCACAACTCTACTCTTCTTGCCTTATTTTCTGGTCTAAATCCATTTTAAGTAAACACTTTTAGAGAACTAATTCGTATTTCAGTTTAAAGCATCAATACCTTTTTGGTATGACTACACATCACCACAAATCTTTCTAACTCACCAAATCACTGTATATGCGTTTTGCAGTGTTTGGGTTCCTAAACAATAGTGAAGAGAGGCATCAAATAGTTAGTGTGCTTTTTGGAGTCTTTCTATTCACAGCACTTTCTGCCCCTTTATCAGTAACATCCAGCTAACCAACAGTTAGAAAGAGGAGAAAAAACATTTTGATGAGCATGCAAACTCACAAAGACTATAAAGAGAACACATATATGCATAAAAGTCACTTCACAGTTCTCTAATTTAGGAAAATATATTTTTTTCCTAAAAAAACAAGCTCTATGGTATTGTTCTGTTTGTCTGTATAACTGCCTCAACATAACTCTGAACTTACCATCCTCTTTAAATAAAATTTGAGAAAAGGGTAGATGTCTCAAAGATATTATGGTCCAATGAGTTTCATGAAATAAGTGTCTGTGTACAGGATAATGATCTAAATTCAGAAGGAAAAGCTCACATAGCAAATAAAGCTCAGCTGTGTTTTTGGACACTGGAGTCTGCTGACTGTACACGGGGAATAGGCCATAAATATATTTGGTTTCATTAGTTTCATTGCTCCTGGAATTATTTATTTCCTTAACTTTGATTTTTTCTTTCCTCTGTAGCATATTATCAGTAAATGTATTTCTTTCTCAGAAACATATTTTGTTGACAAGCAAAATCTTCTATCTCAAAAACCAACTTGTGAGGCTCCAGACTCAGCTAATCTTGTGAATGTTCCTTCATGCAGTATCTCCTAATTTTCAAGACACATGATAACAACAGACACTAAGAAATACATGAATATGAAAAATACCACAGTTTACAGTCTGTCTGTGAAGACAGCATAGACCTGCGTTTGAATCTGAGCCTGATTAATAGCTCTCTTCAAAAATCCCCTGTGAATAATCAAACACTACTTTGGCTGGGCTGGATTTAAAAATAACTATTTGTACCATTGAGAAATTCTTCTCTTTTTAATTCTTAAAGGGAGTCCTATTGCTGTTACGTCACAAATGTAACAAAAAGCAATTTTGATATACCTTTGAGTTATCGTTATAATAAATAAAACTGTTAGGTCTCAATAGTCCCAATCCTGCAGTATCGTAGCACCACGGGCACTGTTCTGGTGTAAAACCAAAAGGTTTTAGGAAACCCATTAAGGAAACCCATTCCTTAATGAACTCGGTCAGAATTTGCATGCTTATTGCATATCGCAAAAGTTTCCCACGGAGAACCGAAGGCTGATATTTAGATAAAGTAAGGAATAGAGACCACTGTCAGGCCTTGTAGTGATGCTTATGTGTGTTTATGACATTAATTTTATGAGCTCAATAGCATATTTCAGGAACTGCAATTAATGTCCGTTGGAATGATGTGTATATTAGCGCTGCAGAACAAAACCTTGCAAACCGCTCCAGCGAGTTGAGAAACTTGCTCAGAGCTCACAGGTAAAGATGCCACATAAAACACTAATGTGATCAGCCTGAATTAAATTTATTATCTGTGCTCCTAAATGAAGTTCTGGCACTTTCTGCTATGTGTCAGAATAACATTTACTGCAGAACGCTCTATTCTCTGGTTAAGCATTCCGACTGAACTTTCCTTTTTGGCTCTCTAACAGCAGTCTGACCTATTTGCCTCTTGGAGCTCTGCCAAGATGAGACTAGCAAGGTGCAAACTGACCTGCTCAGAGGTCACCAGCACTTGAAAGAAAGGGTGATCAGATACTACACTTGAGAGAAAATCACACACCAACTAACTGACTAGGTGGGATTTACATGGATTATCACAGATCAGAATTTTGGAAGGAGTGTCAACGTGTCAAATTTTCTTTAAAAGACTGCAAGGAGTTCACCCAAACATTCCGAGGGCTTTATTTAGCATAACACCTTCTGCTCTATGGCTTAAAAGGGCCTCAAAAAAAACCCAAAAAAAGCGTGTTCTGTCACATTATTCAAGAGAATTTAACTTTTGGGAGAAATGTTCTGTTAGTGCAAACATTCTTTATGAATCCAGTAGTAGTTTGCCATCTCCGAACTGGACGTGTTTATTTCAGGTTGGAAAGAAACAGTTCATTGCCTCATCTTCTAACCTCACAGTACATAGTTCACATAGGCGGATTTTCTCCTCTGTCTCTATAGAGTCTTGATGATACATTTTCATTGCATATTTCTCATTTCTTAAGAATAAGATAATAAATTCCTAAAATAAGAGTGTACACATCTCACATCTAATTCACTATTCAGTTATTCTTAGTAGGTACAGGTCATACCTTCAAAAGTTTACTAGTTACTGGCAGATATTTGTTTTGTTCCACAGAGGCTTTCCTGGGTGGGTTTTCTGAAAGGTTATGATATCTCAGTCTATCGCATGTTTCTTGTCAGTGACAGATTCTACACAAATATAGGATAACGCCTCTAAGAGTCTGACACACTCAAAAAGAAAGTGGAGAGACAAAACTATCCAAATTTGTAAGAAATCTGACTGCAAGAGAAGAAAACAAAAATTCTACTGCAACATGAACAGGGATGAATCACTACATAAAAAAATAGCTAACATTGCGCTGCATGTTGCAGAGCGATACACACTTTTTATCAGCAATAATTTTTCCTTCTGCATGAGGCTTGTAGCATTATCCAGAGATGGCCTCCCTTTCACATACATTGCTACCTGAACAAAAGATGGGTGAGGAAAAGAATACTGTTGCTGCGAGTTTATACCAGAGCTTCAGTCCTTTATAGTTTATATCTCAACTTTCACATTTTCAGATGTATTCTTCTATGTGAATCTAATTCCAATTCATTCACTCAGCTTGTCCTTCACAATAATGTCCTTTACAATGTTTCAATTTTATATACCAAGTTTCTCTCTTAGTTTTTCCCTTAGGTACAGATATATATGTTTATGTGCTGATTTATTTATTAATTCAATTTTTAAGTTTTTCATCAATAAAATGTTTTTCTGCTGTTTTTCACAGCAGACTGTGCAAAGGCTCCTTGCTCTTTGCCAGCTATTCTGCTGATGGTTTTATATATTTAAATTTTCTACACCACTTGGCATTATCAAGTAAACTCACAAAAGACTCATCAAATAAATAGCACGGACAAATTCAGATGACTTAATCCGGCAACATGACCTTATTCCCATGTCAGATAGTTTTAAAGCTCTTTCTAACATCTCTGCAATAGTGTTAGGTTAGAGCTGCACCAGAACTTCTTTTAATCTTACATTTCCACCCCTACAGTTTCCAAATACTGAAGATGAATAAGGCAGGGATTTTCCCTTTTAAGTCTAATTCAAGTCGGTTTTGTCAGGCATTTTGTTTATTTTGTGGGTATGATGATTTATCACAACCCTCTTACTCTCTTGGGAGAAATCAGAAGCAACAAAGACAACTTTGAGAGATTTTGACTTTTGGAGAACACAGAAAATCATTAATTTTAAATCTAAAGACTACTTATTGATTCTAATGCCCGATAAGCATTCAGCACATGCTTTAGGTTTGCTTATATTAACACAATCACTGTTCTGTCTTACAAAGGACATTTTCCATGCTCCAGTATATATGCTATTCAATACTTTGAATAAGTAAACAGGCACAAAGGGCCAAATTTCTCTCTTAGCTTCGCACCACACACCACTATGAGCTGAACTGTAGATTCTGGCATTTGAGGAATTAACAACAGCTTTTGCAATTGGCAGATCTTGCAATATATTGAAAAACAGATGCTCCAAAACCTGATATCTTTATATTTGTAAGGCAAGACAACAATCTAGCAGTGTGTAACATTCCCACTGGGGTGAATTACAAATGAGAATATGAAACAAGTTCTAAATGTAACTGATGGTGTACAACCAGTGAAACCCAGTGCATAACACATGGGACATCTAGAAATATCTGTACTTATTTTGACATTTATAACCAGACCAAGTATACGAACTCTTTCTTCTAGAGCAGCTTCCACTTATAACAAGGCTGATGTTGGCTCATGTAGTGCAGGTTTCTGCTGTGGATTCTCTCCACGCTGAAGACCTGCATCTGAGTTTGAACTTTGATTATAAGAGGAGGTCAATTATTTCGAGATGCAGTGCTGTCTTCTCTTGGGGATTCTGGCAGGAAAAGAGAACTACCTAAAAACACAGACTACATAAAAACTTATTAGCTGAAAACACACTGACACATTATGGTGAGTCAGCTCCTTGATATGTTTTCTGCTGTGAGCGATCCTCACACTGAAAACCAGAAGGAGAAGTGGTGGCAGATGCAATGTGAACTGGATGGGGAAGAAGGACTGAATGGCCACACAAAATCCACAGCTGAAAATCTGTCCCATAAATGTTTTATAAAAATCATGTTTCTCTTTCCTGCCAGCTACCTCCTACAGTTGCCTCTCGTAGGAGAAACACAACCACCCATCAACAGAGTGAGGATGTGTTATTTTAGCACTTGTCTGAATAAAAAAATGATTTAAAAAAGAAAGTACTGAGAACAGGACACAACTAAAAATACAGTATTAACCGAACATCAGTCACTTGTCCCAAAGATATCCATTCCCATGTGCCTACCACAGTAAAGAAGTGAATGAAACATGCACAAGGAATACCTTTAAAAAAGTGTCTAATGGTCAGTGACTACGTAGCACTGTCATGCCCTCAAGCATTTTACTGGCTGAAATAGAACCTTACACTGTACAATTAACAGTTCTTCACTTTAACTCATCTCTCCCTTCATCCTATCAGGACAAAATGGTATTTTTCTGAAGCAAATAGAGAACCTTATCCTTCTTAATGGGAAACTCGTCAATAAAATTCCCAGTTTCTCTCTTGCAGGTTTGCCTTGGAATGTGCACATCTGCAGTATGTATGAACTGCTCATCATGGTGTAACACTCATTCCTGATGACATAATGCAGCTTTACCTCTTGTTTAAACACGTACCTCTCTGTTAAAATGGACCCCGTAAAGACCACGATCCCACACATCCGTCTTGCTTTGCTATTTGGTCTCTTGGAGGTCACATAGCAGAAAGTAATGAGCTCAAGTATTGAAAAGCAACTTCTTATAAATAAACTTACAACTAACTCTAAAAAAACAAAGTGTAATGCACTAAAATGGAAATGCAACTCAGTACCATCTTGTAGGATCAGTTAGAAACGATCAGAACTTGGCAACTATCCTATCCTGTTGCACAGGAAGACTAAATTAGGCAAGGGAGGAATTTTTAAGACGCAAACAGTTCCCCTGGACCTCACATTCCACCTGAGTGGGAAACAGAGCAAGCCAAAGAGGCAGAAAAAAGTGCTTTTTTCTGCTGCGACTCATTTTTTTCTTGATGTAGTGGGAGGTCTTAAGAGTCTTCTTACTTTCCTCATCCTGGACAAGAATGAATGGATTGAAGACCCTTTTCTGAACCCACCAAAGTTCTTGAGAAGATTAAAGTAGTATTGATTTTTTTTTTTTAAAAAAAGAAAAACCTCATCCCTTTGCCAAAGGAGTTAGCAATTTAAAAACTATAAATCTTGATCCAAACGCAAACACACAGATGGCAAAGCTGGACAGTTGTTGGTACCCTTCAAGTTTTGCCATCTTTATGTTTTTAACACTTACTAATGAGTCAACAAGTGGCACCATTGGATTCAACTAGCAGATTTCCATGGTATTTCTTCACTAGAAAGTTCTAGGTATTACATACAGTTCCAGACTTCTGAAGACATGAGATTACCTATTATCATAAAATATCTGTACTTTTCAGTCAATAGATTCTATAAAGAAAAGATGAGAACCAGTATATTTTCTGATATTTTGATCTATACACGTGCACAGAAATATGTACACACAAAGATACACACATGGGAGAAAACCTGAACTAGAAATCATCCAAAAAAGGTACTCACTTTGATACTATAGCTCAGCAACAAAACAGTCCGTAAAGAGGGAGTACTTGGTATATTTCAGCAACGGATTTTTCTACTAGTAGAGAAAGCGATCTACCTGTAACTTCTTTTTCTTCTTTTATAAAAGGCTTAATAATCACTACACAATTGAAGTAGGTTTCTATGCAAAGGCAGCTAATGCCAACCCACTCAACTTCACAAATGGAAAGAGCATAACACAGAAATCTTATAAATTCACCGAGGTTCACAAGTTTTCCCCTCTGAAGTAGAGCTGAGAATACAACTCAGATATCCAAACTCCTTGCTCACAGTTCAAATTTGACATCTATACTCCTTTAAAAGGTGTCAGGTTTTATTTTTCCTTTATCCTTCATATACTTCTAAAACGCATTTTATATGTAATATTCTTCTAATGGTATCCATTCTACCAGCACAGAACCAGCCATGACTCAGAGGATAAGGATAAGACAGGAATGGAGTAGACCATGATGTATGAATTATTTATTTGAAATTATTTTTATTGGGATTTTCGGAGAGTACCGGCAAGTTAACACTTTATATATTGCAGCTGAGTTTATGGAAAATAAGTTGCTGTCTCCCAGTCTTTCAGAAACAGTATTCTTATCAAGGTACCAGTTAATATTTAGTAATTCACTGTCCTGCTTGAATAGGACAGATTTTCAAAGCTTTTTAGGCACCTTTCTCTCACCACTGACTGAAATCCAATCACCCTACTGTGTCAAATCCGAGTAGAAATGTTCTCTAGCAGGCACCTCACTGAATTTTTTTCTGTAGTTGCAGACTTAAAAAAACCTCACTTTTCCCCCCCTTTTGGCTCACTGTGAAACTGGGAGCAGTACTATCCTTACGCTAGTAATTTTTAACTGCCATCAGACAAGTAATGGTTTAGAGTTGCAGAGAATCAGCTTTGTTAATGCATTAGAATCCGTAAAGCTCTCTCCCTCCTGCTTTGCTGATCAGAAGCAGCAGTTCTTTAAACAGATTTAATCAGAAAACACTGAAAGTTAAATATTGCCTCTATTATTTCCTAATGCCATCCTTCACAGAGTTAAGCAACCACTAAATGTTGATAATTTTCCTGATGCGACTCTTACTGCTTAAAGAGTTTACCCTGTTTAAAAATGTCATGCATGTTGCTATTCCTACAGTTTTATCATTTGTCAACAAATCAACTACCTGCTTAGCAGCCCTCATGAGGGATTTAAAATAGCCGCCATGAAAATCCTGTGCGTCTACTATTTTTATAACAAACTTTGATTGTCACCTATGATATTTCAAAGATCACTCCTCATATAGACATCATGCTGGAAATTAGATGCAGGGCTTTGCTTTCCATGGAACATTATGCAGAGGCACTCTGGCTAATAAATCTTTGGAGCTAATGCATTCCAGATGGAAGCCATGTCTCACAGATTTAACCTTCCTAAACCCTTCCAAAAATTCCTCCCATCAAAAGCTCTCCGAATGAGATATGTTTGATTGAAATAGGATCATCAATACATGACATCTAAGTAATAGTACAGACGATTACCGCCTGCAGAAAATTGCCATTTCCCTCACACACAGATATTGTTTTTGCACAACCATAGGGCATGAAGATGGACCTTATGCATTTTACTAGATAGTTTAAATGCTTTTCCTGAACTCTTAATGCTATTAACAGATGCTATAAAGAAAACATCCACTTCTGTCCCTTTAATTTCTGTACATGCATAACAAATGCTGTTAAAAAGAGGGATCAAGTCTCTCATAGAAGCCACTAATTAACATCACTGTTTAATCATGTCACCATGTTTAACCAGTCTACATCATTAGTTTATGTCAGACGGAAGCAGTGAAACATCTAAATACCTACATGTAGATCCTTACAAAATCAGTCATGTGGAGTGCTAAGGTCAGTGTTAGACAAGGCTGCAGCTACTCTACTACTTAGAAACCATTACAAATCACCTTGCTAACAGATGAATGCAGAATGACTTTAGAGTCCTTACCTTTTCTTGTTAGGTAATTTCTCAGAGACGACTCTCAAATGCAGAGCAATATTTTAATCTCATCTGTGAATCACACAGAATAAGCTGAAATTATAGCCAGTTATCTGTGTTTCATTATTAGCAGCGTTCAAATTGCAGACCACCCTATATTGCTTTTACTCTTGAACTTCTGAACTCTATAGTCCTCGGTCAGAAGAAAGCAATTTATTAATCAAACTACAAAACAAAGGACTCTAAATCTCACAACAGTTTCAGTGAACACTCATGATGTGAAAACCTATGGGAACTGTTAGAAGTCTTAAACAAAATGCATATGGAAAATCTTTAGGTAGCAAAGGTTTTCTTCCTATGCACCAGACCGCTCTACAAGTGAAATCTTGGAAGAATTTTACCTAAGCTACAATTACATTTCTTACATAAAAGCATTCCTGGCATGTGCAGTTGCAGTACAATCTTGGCTTATAAAAGTATGAGTGACAAGTACAGAAACAATTCTAAATCAGACTGTGTAATTATCTTCTTTATGTTAAACCTTTAACATTCTTAAGAGCCTCGTTGTGATGTATGGTTCACTTTGATCCACGGGGTTGTAAGCTTCCATTAGAAGTTGATCACACCCAAATGTCATTTGCAAGCTTTCAGATGAGAGTGTAACAATAGACCCCTAACTGTGGAGATGGAGAAGAGATCAAGCACACTTCAACTGGGAAAGCAGCAGGAGTTTTGCACGCAGGCAGACACCTGGGCAAGGTTAGCTGCGCCGCAGCACCATAGCACTTCATTCAAAAGGAACCTGCTATACTTATGTGTTTGAAAGATAATAAGCAGCCACCAATGCTGAAGATCATTGCGTTTAGTTAGTGTCCTCAACCAAAGGAAAAAGTCAACGTTGGATACATATTTTTATATCAAGGAACTACGCCCACCTGAACTTAATAAGAAGCAGAGGGGAAACTTAATAGGAAGCGGAATACATTTCCTTTTATTGAAGGCAAGTGCTTCTTACTGCCTTAGTCAGACATAATGTCACTCTGCAGAATGTGACTCGTCTTTTTACTTATTCTATCAATCTGAGTCAGCTTCAGCGAAATGGTGTTTCAAAAAGAGAGCAAAAAGAAAGCATTTGTCTGCTTTTGGAGAGGCTCCTTTCAAATGAGATTAGAAAGTTTGAGTTCATTTTTTCATGTCTAATCCTATTATGCTCACTAATGAACTCAGTTTGCCTCAGTGATTAAAATAAAAGCTAGTGGTTTTGTCCTAAAAAGCATAGATCCTTCTTCAGAAGAATATGTTAAACTGTACAGCTCAATATTACACATTTGTGCCATCCAAAGAAGCATTTTCTAAGATATGCTGCTGACTGCACTGTATGGCACAAGTATCGAACAGCTTTAATTGAATGAGAAGACATTAAACTAATATAGATCTTGCTGCACCTTAAGCCAAATAGAAGGGTTAAAAAGGACAATGATATCACTAAGATAAGACAAGTAGATTTTTAGATAAAACTCTGCCTTTGGAACACTAACTCCTACTACTCCCCCACCCACACTAAAGATACTAAGCTTGCACTTGCAAAAGACCTTTGCTTTTGTGATATCAAAGCATCAAGTGGCCTTGAAATATGTACTATACTGAAATCTGGTCTGGAATGCAGTTCATTTTTATCAGCATGTCAGCCAGCTCTCAACAAAAACATTTTTAACTCCAAGTATCTCAGTCATGATCATTGGGTCAAATATACTGCACTCTGAAGAAGTTTACAAAAATGTAAGAAACAGCACAGAGCGGCAACATACAGAGATGGGTAACCGTTATAAAAGTTTTCATTGCATCAGGAAAATACTAACTCTTCTTTTCAACATAGACAACAATATTTTCACTAATCATTATTTAACAAGTGGCTCCATAACTGTCTAATGTCATATAACCCACAATATTTCTAGGCATTTCACTACAAAAGAGTAACAGGCTGTAGATGTGGGAAAAGGACTTTGGCTTATTGCCCCTTTTACTGAGGAGCCAAGTACAATAGGTTGCCCCATCTAATGAATGTCTTCGATACACAAAGGGGTCAGGAAAATGTCTGTATGATACTATGCATGGAGGTTGGCTGGACTTCTTGTCCACCTCAGGAATGCTTAGAAAATTACTGTCATAGCATCTACATTGTTAGAACTCGATAGAGAAGAAGCAGACCACACGCTGAAAGCTCCACATTCTCAGGAACTGCTAAGCATTTGTTGAAATAACAGGGACATAAGACCTAAGCAGAACTGGTTTTGTACGAAGATGAAAACGGGTTACCCCAAGTAGGGATGTACTTTGGAACTGGTTTCCTCATGCTCTTCTTTTCTTTCTTTTTCTTCACCCTCTCTTTTGTCGTAGAATAAAGTTCTAGAAACCTTCCCTTTAGAAAGGATGAGGACCTTCATGGAGGTGGAGCTGAGGGGTCTGCATTAAGGACCCAGGTCAAAATTAGAACACGTTTGTGTTTTTCCTCTTAGATTTCACACACTCATGTTTAAGTCAAGTTGTTTCATAGCTTCTTTGTATGCTATGTCTGTGATTGTCAAGTTGAAATATTGGTACCTCAGAAACAGCATCTTTGTTGTGTACTTAAAACCTCAGGCATAGATTTCTTTCTCCTTAGAAGAGCATAGAGGCCACCGAAATCAGTAACACTTTGGAAACATGCTGTGAAGCACACTGTATTATGTTCTGCTAAATAACCACATGAAGAATAATGGTGATTGTCATCATTATGGCTTTGGTTTAAATTAGTTTCTCTTAATTTGTATGCATGATGTATAAGTTCAAAGTCACGTGCTTCCTTGACCATCTCCCTTTTAAAATGCTGTCATGTTAGGAAGAAGGAGAAGTTTGCAATGACAGGACTGGTTCACCAGAAGAGTAAATGAAAAGTCTTGAAGGAGCTCCTGAACAACCTCTGCTGTTCTGATGGACAGACAACCCTATCAAATAACTCAATTTACAGAGATGTTGCCAAGACCCTTTTACACTGGTTCCACAGAGATTCAGCATGTATAGGCACAAACATCTGACTTAGGCTCAGAAACTTAAAAGGGGGCACGAGAAAGGAAGGAACTGTTGCCTAAAATCAGAAGGACCTTTAAGAAGATTACCTGTCCTCTTTGAAAGCAGATTTCCAAGATTTAAATTGCAAGAAGGGAATGAAGCACACGACGTGATGATTTACATACATTGCATGAAATGTGATGAGGTATAAACAAACCCTGTGAAACCATATTTAGATTATAGGAGAAATTTCCTGTCTCTGCCTGCAACTGTTATCAGCTCATTAAGAATCATGTTTCTTTAAGAGATTGTACTAAAAATCCATCTACCTACGAAAAGGTCCGTCTACTGAAAACCCGTTCACCTACTTTGATGCTTAAATGGAAATGGAGGTTTTACAAGAAGTTACCTCATTCTGCTAAAAACTTCTATGCTGATAAATGAGAAAGGTACTCTAACGTAAGAACAATCAACAATTAAGGCCATAGTCCCTTCTGATCTTTTACTGTTTCCATGTCAGTGGGGAAAAGCAGACATACAGGGAAGATGGTATATTTATACATTCTTCAAACACTCTCCCAACAACCTGCAGCTCAAGTATTTCCTGAGTCAGCGATGGTGTGCGTGTGCTCTTTGAAAAGAGCCAACATCCTCATCAAGGAATTGCTAAAATGGAAAAAATAGCATTGGGATTGTATTTACTCTCAATTAGCTGGTGCAAGGAGAGCACCAGAATGGTTAAATCATAGTTTTTCCAGCTCTTGGCTGCCTCACAGTTACAATCACATTCATGATTAAGTTGACTATATTAAAAAAAAAAAAAAAGTGTCTAATCTTCTTGCTTCTGTTCTGGATGGAGGATACGAAACAACAACAAAATCAATACACTGTAACTCCTTGTCCTTCTCTCTGTGAACAAGATGGACTGCCAGCTTCCTTGCTCACACACCCTGACTGGTGTAATGTGAGGTCGCTATCCAGATTAGTTCTCATTTATCGTCTTTCAGTTGGAATCTCTCTGCTGCCAATAAATAAGTGAGAACTTCTAGGATAACATGGATCACACTTGCTCTTCCCGTGAGAGCAGACGCTCAAGAAGGCAGAGCACAGCAGTCACAGCACCGATTTATTTATTTATTTAATTTAATCACTGACCTTAGTACTCTCTTAGAACTCGTTAGATTCAGAACAGACTTCTTCCTTTGCAGAGATTGGCTGGCAATGGTCTTTACGAGATGAAGGATCTACAAGCAGAATCACATGGACTGTGATTTCCACACAACAATCTGTGCTATGCTACTGCTTGAAGCAGGACTTGGGGGAAAAAACGTGATCAGTGAGGCATAAAAGTACAATTAAGTCTAAATGAATGGGAGTTCTTCCTCCTAGGCCTTTCCAGACTACAGCACACTTCTTATTGCAATCTAATATTTACTTTCCCTCTAAAATGTTTTAATGCGTGTACCAACTCAACAATCAGCAAGTCTTGAACATATATACCATAAAAACCAGCAATTACAAGATTCAAAATAACGGAGTAGCATCTATGTGAGATAAGATATCAGATCTCTTGAACTCTGAAAAAAATGAAGAGGT
The DNA here is from genome assembly GCF_017976375.1 of Cuculus canorus. Lineage (NCBI taxonomy): Eukaryota > Metazoa > Chordata > Aves > Cuculiformes > Cuculidae > Cuculus > Cuculus canorus. The sequence continues at coordinate 64,735,127 of NC_071405.1, read as the reverse complement.
GGGAACACGGTAGCACTGTTCAAAGTCACAAGGGGTCTGGAGGAGATAAGGGTGAGCAGGAACGTTCCTTGTTCCTTCCTTTCACTACCTCCTCCCTCCCCATGTCCCAGCGCTCGGAGGTAATCAGTAAAGTCAAATGAAAGCAAGTTTAAACAAAAACAGATTTTTTTTTTTCACATGGTATACAGCCACATTTACTCATTGCCATGCAAGATCGAGCGGTCAAAGTCCTAGAAAAATTCGAAAGCAATTCTTAAACTCAACAAAGCACAATTTAAAACCCCACAAAAGTACGGGTACCCTGTTTGGCTCAGAAAAGCATTAAAGCACAGACCAAAAAAGCCAGGGGAAAAATGCTATTACACGCTTGCCTTGCTCTAATATTTTTCCCCATGTATTTTCTAGTGGCCACTGCCAAAGACAGAACACTACGGTTGGTGAAGCTTTTGTCTCGTCTGCCTTGTCACAAATTTGGACCCTCAGTAGCTCTGTGTGTACCACATATGAGTGGGTCTGGATACAAAAGTTTATACATACAGATCACACATATAAAAACCTGATCGTAGTTAGAGTCCTTTTTAACCCTGTGGGGGAATTTATGCCATAATTCACCAAAATTAATTTAAATAAAGGCAACATCCTACATGATGTACCTTATTGCTCATTTAAACTTCCTTATTTAAACAAGTATGTACTGCTACACAGAAACTGAAGCATACTACAGATGCTGTAGTATACTACGACATGGGGTTTTTTTTTTACTATTGTAACTTGGCATTCAGTTTCTGATGGATGAAGAATTCCTTTTTAACTTGCTTAATATTAAATTTTCTTGATGTAAGAAAACAGATTTTTTGAAGCTCATGCTTGCCCACATCTAAATAAAATAATTAAATTATTGTCCACATTTCACTGCTCCTAGAACTCACGAAATGTGTACTGGAAGAGACGGTGCAGTTCTGATGACAGACGGAAAAGAAGAGAAGAATGAAAATGGAAAGGAAAAGGGAAGTTAGTCCGAGATCCCGTACTCTGCATTAGAAAGTAGGAAATATGGATATTACCTCTGGATTCTGTCTCTGCTTTACTGGACTAGTAGTTCCAAGAAGCAGCAGTACAATCACAGCCTTTAATCCAAAACCAGTTGAGGTCAATGGGAGTATTTTCATTAATTTCATGGGTTTGGATTCAGACTCCTAAAGCCTTGTGAAGTAACTGCTTGTAACGTCACTCAACATCAACTCTCTGACCACTGTATGGCAAATTCATAATGAAATCCACTCTCATTTCTTAACTGAAGAAAAATCCCTGTAATGCTTGCAATGTTGTTGGCAGGTAAAGGACAGTAGCAGCGGTAGTTGGCGTGTGCGTGTTTGTAACTGCTAACCAAAAGCAGGAACAGTTGCAGCGGAAGCATCTTCTACTGAAAAAAAAACCCACAAAAGAAGAATGGTGCATTTGTGTATTATCTGACTCATTTGGCAGTTACTCAACAGACTTGGCAAAGAGAATTCTCTTTTAATTTCAGATATGAACGTTTGAAATACACGAAGGTATCAAATGTGAAAAAAAGCCTCAAACCTCAATCAAGAAAGAAATATTCTATATAATGCGACTGCTGTAACACACTTCATTTTTAAATCTTTGTTTCTAATTTGAGATACTTCAGTGCTGCCGGTATCTTTTGCAAGTTGGCTGCAGTGACCTAAGCGTTAGTTGGGGATCTCAGTCAGCATTGTAGCAGACAAACAGATGATTAAATCCAACAACTTGGCTAGCATTCTCTCCTCATTGCAAGTAGTTATTCCAGGCAGCAGAAACCTTTTTTCTTTTTTTTTTTCCAGGAGCTTAGATTACTAAATCGAGTGTGCAACAGAAAATTTTAGAAACAAGATTCCAATTTGTTGATTCATGGACTTCTGTTTCATTTAATGCCTTATATAAAGTAAAATTTGGAAGTATGATCACTTCATAAGCTGAAGAATTAGCTGAATTTGTCAAGCTAGAGGTATATCAAGGACTTGCTTCTGGTGGCCATGCAGAAGTAGAAAAAATGGTTATCTCGTGTTCTCTGAAAAAATACCACAGTACATACTGAACTTCTCACAATCTTGTCATTTCTGCCCCTTAATTATTACTGATTAGATTTCTCAATCTAAGTCACATTGACATCTTCTGGAAAGAGAAAGAGAGAAATCTTGAGGTAATGTTACGTTTCTAGTGAGAAGTCGGGGCCTACACACAACACGTTTAGGTGTTGAGTTCATGCTTACAAGCCTATTGCAGCGCTACTCTGGACCTTCTCTTTACACACTCAACTTACCACCAATGTTAGAAACAGCTTGAGTACTTTTCAATGCTACTCTGCCTACGCGTAACAAACTCTGTGCTAGGTTAGAAAGAAAAAAAAAAATTATTTTAAACCATACAGTATGGCGCTCCTGGAAATGCTGCATCTTTAAATATAATAGTAAGTCTTGCCAAAATTCAGAGTACTTATTTATTATTTTCTGAAGCAAACAAACAGAAAACTAGAAATCTACTTTCCAAACTAATAAGGAACGATTTTGTGAATCTACTAATGTATCACCTAGGTAAATTTCAATTTTCTTTAACTCTATTATTATATGTATTTATCTTTTTTCTTCAGTGTTTGCAGGTCGCTTATAAAGCAACAGCCCTACTAATACTATCACCACGTGGCAACAAGGAACATATTAAAGCTAATTTTGAATCACAGATAAGAAATAACAAAGATTTCAATCAGTTTAGACAGTATATGCAATATAGAAAAGTAAGAACGCCACCGAATAGCCACACTGTAGTTCATTTATAACTCTCTATTTTTTAAACCAAATATTTATCCCTGGAAAGATTAACGTCTTAAATCATCTATAATACTAATTTAGCAAAAATACATGTTGCACCAATATCCTAACATTCTTCGGAAGTTCAAAATATATTTTAAACGAGTTACATTGTAAGCATAAGGAAACAAAGCATCCCTTAAAATTTTGTATTCCAAGAGGCATAGACTTTCTCTAATGACAAAGAAACTTCTGAATAATAGTAAATCTAACCTATATATTTATTTATAGGTTTATTTGTCTTGCATGTGTGCACACAACACACAAGTGCTATATGTCAAGCGAGGCCGTCCAGCAGAGGGCTCCTTTGAAACAGAATGTGAAAAAGCAGGCAAATTTTCAATGTATAGACAATACAGAGATCACACAAGCAGTATGTATACTAAAGTCCATCAATTATTTTAGGAAATCATCAACATACAAATCCGGAATTGATGTAATAAGTCCATTTTAAAGAACTAAATGCTTTTATGAAACCAAATGGATAAAACCACGGGAAACGGACTTTCTTTAAAAACCACTCTAATCTCCACATTTTCCTTTGCGGCATTGTGTGCCTATTAAGAATAATCAGTCTAGGTGTATTTTCCTTTTCAGTAAGAATATGTATAAAGTAACATGTAGAACTTGAAGTTATCACTAATTATTGATCAGGCAATTATGCACACAATATTAAACCCAGACAGAAATGGCATTTAGCATTTTTTTTCTGCTTTTCTTTCATGAAAAATATAGAAACACAAGAACTGGAAGGCAGTATGGACCATCATATTTGCTTCTGCCTCATACAGCCATACTTTAGAATCCACTAATAATCAACTTAAATTTTGTGATAATTTACTGAAGTGCTAGTCTGCAAAACTCTTTTGATTCGCCTTCCAGAATTAAATATTGCTACTGTGACAGTAAGAGTAGTTTGTATATTTTTTTGGCATTAGTATTTTTCATTTCTACTTACTTTAACTTATTCCTTGGGCAAGAAATACAACAAGAACAGTTTCAGTTATAAAGAATGCACAAGAAGTCACCAGAAAGAGTAAGTTACTCTGATCTTTCACGCTAATAGAAGATTAAAAGTACCAGAATAACAATGGTTGAAATGTCTACAACAAGATTACACAATCCATTTTTTCTTAGTCACTAGATGTCTGCATCTCTTTTCCAAGCTTAGTAGTGATACATGAAAAAAAAAAACATGTAAGGAGGGAAGTGAGTCTGAAGTCAGTTATGTCAGTTATTCTTCTTAAGACCCATCAGGTAATTAGAATATTCAAGTGTTAAAGAAGGTCAAATGTCAATGAAGCTTAAAAATACAAGCCATTTGCTGTTCCTTACATTATACAACATTTTTACTTTTTCAGAAGTTCCATCACATACACTCCTACAGGTGAACAGCGGTAGGATTATGAGGGAGGTCCTAGAAAGGATCCATATACATGCACAGCTGAACATGTCTCCCACTCCCCTCACCTACTGTATCCACTAAAAATACAAAAGAGGAGTCAAAACACTGCACAGTTCTCTTTTCTTTTAAATGTGTGCTCATAGGATTATTTCTGATAGCCTCACTTCAACGACAAAAATTTCCTATGACTGCAATGACGCAGGATCAGGACCCAAAAGCATCCTCCATGGACAATTCCAAACAGCCATTCAAGGGGATCCTGTAGCATTTAAGCACTGATGATATTATAGAAGAAGATCTATAACTAAGGACCACCAGCAACCTTGTACAGAGCTTACTGCACGAATGTGGGTGAATACCATGCAGACCAATATTTTCAGGAGTCACTGAACCTAGAAACAGAAATCTTGCCCACGTTGCTGCTGCTGAATGGCTAATAGGCCTGGAGAGGTTGCTACTTGGTTTTCAAGAACCCAGTTGGGGAGGGGTGAACTTGATCACCCTGCTGATCTCTACGTATTCTGTCCTGCAGGATTTTGACTGTGTACATTCCTGCACCGCACAACCCATCTGCTCTCATCTGTGCCCCATACAGTCACAGCCAATGCTGGAGGTGAGCTTTGAATGCAATAATTACGTAAAACTTAGAAAATAACTGTATTGTCATACGGGTTTCACAAATAAGTGAAAATGAAAGAATGGCGAAAGTAAGCTTTTATCTTTGCTATAGACTTACAAACTGCATCAACATGCTATATTTTCTTCCATACGAATATCACATTCTGGTATTTATGTTGCAACCAGCCAGACAACATTTGCTAATAACAGCTACTTTTAATACAGCATATCAAACTGCTTAACCCCTTGGCTTGCCGGGCAGTTTAGAAGCTCCTACTGTGATGTTTTTGTTCTCACATATGCGCCAGTAAAGGCTGTCACGCTCCTCATTAAATAAACAGACATACATGCCAATTAATAATTTAATTTACAGGGAGAATCTTGACATAGAGCTAGGAGGTGAATTTCTAGCACCTCCTGAATCGTATCATCTTAAAATAGCAAGCAAACAGGTGTTAGTCCCACCTCCAAAGTTAAGTCACTGTAATGAGAACAGAATATCAACAAATTTTCAGATCTGTATTTTACTGTTATAGTGGAAGCTGTCCATTACGATCTACAGTCATACAAATAAAGGCATGGGCCTTAAAATAAAGCCATACCTTTCAATTTTGCAGGTACTCCATTTTTTATGGTTCTAAATTTTGGCAGGACTATGTTTGACATCTGTATTTGAAGCATGTTTAGCTTTATAGCATTTTTATTTAGATGAATACCATTGTTTCAACGTTCCAAATACAACATTACTGTTACTACTTTGAAAAACATTTTTCCCTTTAAACAGTCACCTGAATATTCAAATGTGCTTCTATTTTGCTGTTCTTTTCTAGCAGCACAAAATATTTCGGACATTTGGTTTGGGAAGAGTCCCTTGAAATTCAAATGGTGCTTTAGGAAGGGACAGATATCTCTTCTTAATGCAAACAGTTGGCTAACAGCATCAAAATTATTTCTCCATGAGAAGCACATACACAAACAGTTCTAATAAGAAATATTTGCGTCACTTCCTCAATTCTACTTTGGGCATAATATTGCCAAGTCTCCCTGCATAAAATTCCTGTTATCTTGCCTTTCTTGCTCATCTACTCAAGCAGAACTTCACAAGGCTCAACCATGTGTCTCAACTTCTGTCATCTCTTCTTTTACCATCCCGCAAACAACATCAATTTTGTTTACTATATCAAAAATGCTATGAAAATTATGCATTTCCTGGGTCGGTACCCTCTAACGTCATGATTACTGCCACTTTCTCACTATCACCCTTTTCTTACTAAATCAAGTACAAGATTACTTTTCCAGGTTCTACCTTGCCTATTTGCTCTCTTATGTCCTATAGGAGTAGCGATCTTCTGCTCCTGTTCCACAACTTATAGCACGCTTGATACACCAAAATCATGCAAGGAAAACCCTATGCGATTTTACTTGGTGCACTTCATGCAAAACAGATTTCCCCAAGCACCCCCGATGCCGTCTTCCATCTTTACTTCCACTTTCAAGTCTCCTCTACTAATAAAGTTACAATAAAACCCACTACTGATAGGGAAGTGGAATGTTTCACCGAAATCTAAAGAGATAAAATTTCCGCAATAAACGTTTCTGCTTAAGATCATTGAGAGAAGGTGGTCTTCTCAAGACAGTTTAGTGAGTAGTCCTGTTAAACTCATGGACCACTGACGAAATAGTTGGCTATGGGTGTATGATTCCATTTCTTATCTTCACACAAATTCTGTATTGATAAAAGGGATATAAATTTGCGATGGAGCTCCATTCCTTTTCCTTTCATCTCTTTTTTTTTTTTTTTTTTCTTTTTCCCTCTGGTGTAGTTCTGCAGAAAGAAAAATTGGGAACTATCCACGATTTCAAACCTTATATCCACATAAGAGAAATACTCCTTTTGATTTAAAGTCATCTTTTGACTGACATGGTCTGCACATTTGGCTTCTCTCGCTGAGGCTGTACCGAGAGCATAAAACTTCTAAACAAGAAATCTAGAAAAGCATCTTTGAATCAGTTACCTTTCCTGTCCTGATGTTCTCTTCATTATATGTAATTATAGGCAAGCTGCAAGGCTTCTAGTTCAAAAACCAAAGAAATAATAAGACATTTACCTTAGGCATATTCCTGTCCCCCTTCCCCAGCTCTTGATAACTACTGTCACTTACAGCAGATCAATGTCATGCAGCGCTCATAATGTCACTGACTTTCTGGATTCTCTCTCTGCACTCGTACTCCCATTGTTGCTCCTATCAAAACTAGCAACTACTATAATTTTACAGTGAGATCAACTACTGTAGGAACAAAGACCAAGGATGTATCAGTATCATCACGTAGCCATTTAGTGTATGAAAGTGCCCATGTCAAATTTACAAGTTGTTTTTTTTTTTAAATACGGAAGAAGGACTCCTAGTACATTAGATTTTCAAAGCACATCTACTATAACCAAGAGAATGGAACAAAAAAAATCCCATTTTTAATGGGTTAAATCATTTAAATCTAATGATTTAAAAATTTTCATAGCATATCATCCTTTAATAAAGAACACGATAAAAGCTGGAAACATTCACAAGTTCCATAGATAATATAAATGTTATTTTAAATACCAAGCTCTGCCCTCAATTACATCCAAACAAAATCAGATCAGATTTTAGTTGTGGGTAAGCACTGCATGTTGCCCATTGCAAAAGCAATTCCTTTCTGTTTCAGTGAGCCATTTAGTTTTGTTATGAAGAAATGAATTTAGAAGAGAGAAGCACTATTTGCACATTTTCTGTATAGATTCTGATTTTACCAACAAAGTAATGTAACGTGGAAGCGTGATTATTTAAACCAGCACTTCACTACACAGAGGGTTGTTCAATGCACAGCTCTTGCCAGGCTTGTCACTATGACTGACATTTTCTAATATTGAACTGGAAATAATATGGATATTTAATACTGCAGAGTTTACATCAAGTAGAAGAAAAGTGCTATTGTTTATCAGCAATCTACTTCTGATGGCATATATCTATATAGACATAATTATTGCTGTGATGAAACATGATTATTGAATAATGGAATAAACACATCTGTGCAATGTTTCATATCAGGTGATTTAAAGATCTTGTAAATCCCTGTTCTTAACCATTTTCTATGTTTTCCACTTGAATTTTGACTAAAATTTACCTTTTAGATCTGTTACGCCACTCATGAATTTTTTACAATATCCATCTGTGCATTGCAATCTCTATTCTCCGTGGTTCCACATTGTTTTGGCTAACTAACAGGCCCATATGTTGCCTTAATGTATTTCTGCACAACGTTTGTGCTCTTGGAAAAGAAGAAAAAAAAAAAAAACCCACAGGGAAAAACCACAGGCCTAAATAAGCTATAAGGAGCATCCACATACAGTTAGACTGTCTTTACTGAGTCTGGAGACATTATGATTCTGCTGCGACAAGCAGCATTTGTCTTCATTTTGTCTGACTGTCCTCATGTGTTATTATTAGTGGCTGTCAGGCAGCAGCAGAAAAAAAAATAGCATCACTTGACTAAGAAGTTGAATGCATAAATGCAATAACTACACACTGGTAGCTGAGGAGAGGATGTCTGTTAAGATGGTCTAAATGCAAAAGCCCTCCTATAATTACATTTAAAAGGGAAAAAACACATATCTGGCAAAACATACGCATCCCTCCTCCCTTCTGCTTGCATAGCTAAATTAGGAACTAATTATAAATACAACTCAGCAGCATCTGAAGAAGTAGGTTTGAGAACGTCCTTTCAGAATGTCAGTTTAGTTTAATAGCAACAAAACAAATATGTTGGAATATTCACATCCAGTCGTGGTTTTTTGATGACGTTGATAAATATGAACGTTTTAAAGATGAATTCCTTACCATACAGAAGTTCACACTGAAATGTATTTAGCACTTTTAAAGCCCAATTCACAAAAAGTAATCTCTGAGGTGCTACAAAGAAAGTTTCTTTATCATAAATTTTTCAGTTGTAACATACAGTAAGTAATAAGAAACAACAGAACCTTTTATACAGCATAAAATGGTACATCCAGAAATTTACGCTGTGAGGAGAAACCCTAGGAGAAACCTGAGTTATGTACAGACTATTTAAAAGCAGATAGAGGTTTATGCTATTCTTAGATTTAAAGTGATGAATTATTTCTCTACGAGTACACATATTTCCAAAATGCATTCACAGAAAGGTTTGGAGACTCTCTTTTTCACAAGACAGCCAATACAAAACTCATCTCTGGAGTTTCAAAACAAACTGACATCCCATGAAACTTATTTAATTACTTCAGATTATTTATTTAGCTAAACTTATTTCACTTAAGGATTAATAATCAAATGAGTGCCATTACAAAGAACATTTTGCCTTTAGCAATAAAAAAAAACACCAACGCCCCGCTCAAAGGAAAGCCCAAATCAGTGGTGAAACACAAGTCTTAATAGAGTCAAAGGCAAAATTTCCATTTACTTCAATGGAACTATTTCTATTGCAAGAAAGGAAGCAAACTATTTATATTGAGAATCAAAATAACATAGAGCAGGTAGTACTCACAACAGTTTCCTATGAGCAGCTTTCAATGACACACACAGCTACCAGGAATTTTGCCAGTAACTAAAAGATCTGGTGGCAGATCACCGTTCCTACTAGCTAGGGAAACATGCTCAGCACTCACTGCTGCTCCTGTTTGTTTGCTTTTGTTTTAGGTCTGTGTGTACCTACCAAGTTCCAGTTTCCAAAATTAACTTTCACTTTTAGCTGCTTTCATTTGGAAGTCTTCTACTATTTTTCTCCTTTGAAATTTCCCACTCTACAGATCCAGAGGTGTGAGTTGAAAGGGGAGCTCTAGGTTACGGTTTTGCCCAGCAAGTGGTTCAATCACTAGATTTTCTAATTTTTGATTTTATACAGAGTTCAAAGTGATAGCAACTCACTGCCCTTCGCTTACACGCGTCACCAAAGCTGTTCACCTTCACAAAGTACGTACACTTAATAGAAATACACCAGAAAACTGACGCGGTCAAAGACTGAAGGATTTCTCACAAGAAGCGTGACAGGAAGTCAAAAGCAACAATCGCAATTCCTGACTCGTTAGCCAGTTTTCTAAGCACAAATTGGTGGGAATCATGCATGCTGAAGAGTTGGCCATAAGCTTCATTTTATGAATGAGGAACTGTGACCACATTGTTGCATTTTCAGCAGAACGATGAGATTATTTCCAGAAGTAAAAGATATATCATCTCTCTTGACACGGAACTGAGACAGATAATACCTTTACCCACACATTCTGTGTTTTACCTGTGTTGACAAGACTTTTATTTTACTTAAAGACAGAAAAGAGTTTCAACGAAATAAATGAGAAATAGTCATGGAAGTCTACACGGCCATCTTTACAGAGTTATTTTCCTGAACCATACTGAGGTAATTGCACAAGATTATACTACACAGAGCCATAAAACGGTATCCAATCTTTAACAGAAGCAGCCTCTCTGTGCCCTGTACGGGAGATAGGAACAATCACTCTCCTATTTCCTGAAATGCCCTTGCATTCCTTGTTTTTCCTTCTTGATACTACAGGAATACTCTTGAACTGCGCTCAAGAGAAAGACCAAAACAGAGTTAAAACTGAAAGAGAAAGTGGTTTGTCATTTTGAGGCAAGGACAGTTAAAAGAAAAAACTATAACCTGACAGGAAAGTTGAGGAAGTGGAAAGAAGTAACATTTAAATTAATCTCCACCTAATGAATAAGAACTCCCTATATTAGCATCATGTATAGAAGTCTTGATTAAAATTAAAGAATACTCTAGCCAAAAACTCCATTTTCATGATGTTGGCTACCCAGCATAAGATATCAAGCCTCAAACTGCATTTCAAATTCCTACACACTCGATGGCATAGGAATGTATTATCTGCAGACTGTATTTTTGGCTTTTCCTTTTGTCAGGAAATCCCCTGCTCCGGTTCCTTCTGAAATATGTTTGGATGAATCAAACATATAGTCTTTCCTTGGCCATATGTGGTATAACTGGCACACTTCTGCCAGTTAAATGGCGTGTGCCCTTATTCTCCAAGACATAAACAGCCTCCTTCTGGGTCCTTCCATACAGTTTTAATGTGAGTTTATGGGCTTTTCAGACTTAGTTCATTCCTCCATAATTCAGTAGCTGTTCTCAATTAATTGCATGCTTGGGCACTGTTATTTCTCAACAAGGAGGTTTCATTCCTGCATCTGAAAGTGGGGTTTGGCTCACTCTTCTTCTAGAATAAAAGTGTTCACACATGGCGACAATCAGGTGCAATTAATACGGAACATAACCATTTGCAGACAAGTAATGTTAATATCACAGTATAAAAAGATCTCCTCATTCTGCATCATTCGGGGCTACATCACCACACTTAGCTGCTCCATAGCACGTACATATTGCATGAGTTTGGTCACATTTGCTATATGTTGATAACAGCAAATAGTTCACAGGAATTTACGTCTTACCATCATTTTTTAATTGCTTAGACTTTCAGAGTCTTCTGAAACAAATATAGGCAGAAATGAGTTAATAAGTCAGTGAATATGCATTAACATGTTATTGTCTTTTTTAAAATCTTTATTTCTCTGTATTGATGTTTGTTTGCAACAGTGGCAGAAAAGGGGACTTGCACCTCAGGACTCTCCAACCAATTAACATATGAATTACATAACAAAGCACTTTAAACTATCTGATGTTATATAGGCTATTTTGGTCTGTTTGGGTTGGTTTTTTTTCCCAACAGTGATGAATTTTGTATTGCACCTCACTCAGACCTACAGGGCGCAGAACCGTGCAGCTTCACCTTCCAGTGCACTCCAAGAGGTTTGAACCTTCAACTCCCTGCCCCATTTCCATGAGGTCTTGCAATGCACTTCTATCACAGCCAAAGATGTTCTTTCCTGAAGGGAGTGCTCAGCATTTCAAGCTAAGCCAGAGAGCAGCTCTAATGTTTCACTCTTTCATACCCCAGGAGAGGTTGCACTTACTGTCTGACAGAGTACAATATTCTCAAACCCCTCAATCAGTTAAGTATTGCGTATTAGAAATCTTACACGCAGAAGAGCCGGAAAGAAATCTCAGTAACGCAGAAGAGCCGGAAAGAAATCTCAGTAATGCAACACTGCAAGATTCTGGATTTTTTTTTTTCATGTGCATGGTTTATTTTACTCATTGAGAAGGGCAATTGAAAAATTTAAGTCACTTTTATATCAATTCATGGATATTCCTAAATTCTTTCCCATTGTTCTCCTGTCCTTCCCTCCACTTTTTCCTTCTTGTTCATTTCGTTAAAAATAATTCTATACCTCTTCAAAAATATAGAGTTCAGCTTCCTCTGGAGCAACTAAGTATAGTTCTTCTGTAGTTTATACTATTTTCACATGGATTCAGTACAACACTTTTCATTATAATCTGTACATTTTTTAAATACTTACAGAAATTATCTTCTTTCTTTACACTCTCAATATTATGCCTTCGCTTATCTTCACAGCTGTTAAAAATTACTCAGATCTTTGGATTTTACGGTTAGGTTGAGCATACAAAACTACATTCAGGCAGCCTACCCGCTCATAATGTTTTCTATTGGCTAGGCACTTCTGAAAGTCGAGAGGTCTGGATGCGGACACAAAATCTAAGCCACAGAGCCTCCAAGGTCAAATGGGCCAAATATCGTAACATACTCTCATTACACCATATCACAGTGTTGGGTAGAGGCCACTCTTAGACACGTTGGAGGAGAAAAGGAAGAAATTCAGAGGTGAGTCCAGTATCAGAGAAACTGCTGAGCATTAAAGGTAGCTAAAACACTCCAGTGTCTGAAACTACAACATTTCAGGATCAGCCAGATCAAGTTTTCTAACAGCCACCTTTCATCCAGAGCCACAGGAGCTAGTAAGGCAAAATTTAAAGTACAGGAAAGTTTCAGAGAGCGTCGTCAACTCTGAGTGACAAATCATCATTCCAAGAATAAGCCCCAGTCAGCGTACACGTGCTCGGCTGAGAGGTCCCAGAAGAGCTACTCTGTGCTGGAAGGCTCTTGAGACTCTGGGAAGAAGTTGCAGGTGGGGAAAACACACTTCCTTGGAATTTACATTGGCTAATTTTACAGGGGTGTGAACGCAAACAACAAAATCCCATATGTGCCAGCAATGTGGCAAATGGAGAAGGCTCACAAAGGCTGGAAATCTCCCTACAGGAATTACCACAAGCTATTTTTCAGTTGCATAAATGTCAACTTATTTTCGATTAAACCAAATTCTGCAGAAGCAGAGACAGTCACTCATATCAGAGCTCAAAAAAAAGAACTATGCATAAATTCAAAAAGACCTATGGTGAATTACATACCTCACGACAATACATAACGAGCAAAGGTATGGGCAATTGAGCTTTGTGAATGACACAGGGCTGAGGACACGGAAAATCTCATTCTGACGTGATGAAACCTTCCATGCACTAAATGAATATGACCAAACAGGCACATAAACCTTTCCCTCCATCTTTTTCACTTTTTAGAACAAGACTATATTCAAACTTGAAATGCAACAGAATGACTTGGATGCCATCAATCACAACATTCACAGACAACAGCAAAAAAAAAAAAAAAACCCAAAAAACACTCAGTCCCGCATAACGACTACAAGATATCTCATCCTGAAGGACCTCATTTTTGGCATGCATTGAAAACAGAAGTTTATTCAGTTCTGGTTTTGAGACTCTAGGTGTTCATTTTATTTACATAATGCATATGTGGAATAGCGTGCTCAGCTAAACTCAGCTGAGTACACAGAAGGGATACTCTCCCACAGTCATCTGAGAACATCAGGTTATCAATAGCTCAGAGACGACTGTCACTGTAGCATTTGATGAATAGACAGCTCGATCCAAGAAATTTACAGAAGCTAAAGTAATGATTTCTCTGTGTGTAAACTCTCTCTGTGCATAGTGTCAGAGTAGTAAGTGAAGCAATGTAAAGAGGGGGAGAATCGCAACCCTTTGTGAAATGTTTCAAGCAAACATTGAAATATCAGGAATTTGAGCTGACTTGAGAGTCATGTAAATAGTGTCAGCTTATAAAAACAAGGTGATTCCCTGGATAGGAGAATACCCATACAGCACCAGTCAAAGCTCCCATGCGTATGTAAACATTCTGTGTAAATATTTGGTTGAAGGTTTCACTATAGGGAGCATTTGCTGTCCCAGAGTGTGGGCGTTGTCTAGAAACCTGAGATCAGGAATGACATGATCTCATCTCCCAATACATAGATAACTGCATTTGATGCATGCCTCAGGGAAATTGAAATGATCTTGGCAGAGGATAAAACAGAGGATTCAAATGTGCTCTTTAACTGATGATCTGGACTTTGAGAATGAAGTCCCATCTGATTTCAAATAGACTTCTAAATATCAGAGAGGAGTTGACAGAAATAAGAGAGTTCAAGGAACCACAGATGCAGTTACTGTCAAAGTATTTAAGTTTGGTTTTAGGACATTTTTCAGTGGATTCTATCTGCTAGCAATTTAGAAGTTTCTGCAGGTGAGGGAATGGGATTGTGTCATTTCATGAGTTACAAGCTGTTAAATGTAACAGAGACAACATAGAATCATAGAATAGTTTGGGTTGGAAAGGTCCTTAAAGATCATCCAGTTCCAACCCCCCTGCCATGGGCAGGGACATCTCACTGGCTCAGGGCTGCCCGAGGCCCATCCAACCTGGCCTTGAGCACCCCCAGGGATGGGGCAGCCACAGCTTCCCTGGGCAACCTGGGCCAGGGCCTCACCACTCTCAGAGTGAAGAAATTCCTCTTTATGTCTAGTCTAAATCTGCCCTTCTCCAGTTTATACCCATTCCCCCCCGTCCTATCTCCACAAGCCTTTGTGAACAGTCCCTCCGCAGCTTTCTTGTAGCCCCTTCAGGTACTGGAAGGTCACTATAAGGTCTCCTTGGAGCCTTCTCTTCTCCAGGCTGAACAACCCCAACTCTCTCAGCCTGTCTTCGTATGGGAGGTGCTTCAGCCCTCTGATCATCTTTGTAGCCCTCCTCTGGACCTGTTCCAACAGCTCCATATCCTTTTATGTTGAGGATTCCAGAACTGGACACAATACTCCAGATGAGGTCTCACAAGAGGAGCAGAGGGGCAGAATCCCCTCCCTCGCCCTGCTGGCCACGCTGCTTTGGATGCAGCCCAGGACGCGGTTGCCCTTCTGGGCTGCAAGTGCACATTGCCAGCTCATATCAAGCTTTTCC
This sequence comes from Cuculus canorus, assembly GCF_017976375.1. NCBI lineage: Eukaryota > Metazoa > Chordata > Aves > Cuculiformes > Cuculidae > Cuculus > Cuculus canorus. Next base: position 64,719,964 of record NC_071405.1, on the reverse strand, counting down.
TCAATCAGCACCCCCAAGTCCTTCTCTGCAGGGCTGCTCTCAATCACATCATCCCCCATCCTGCATTGAAACTGCAGATTGCCCCGACCCAGGCGTAGGACCTGGCACTTGGCCTTGCTGAACCTCATGAGGTTCACACAGGCTCACTTCTTCAGCTTGTCCAGGTCCTTCTGGATGACATCCCGTACTTCTGATGTGACAGCTGCACCACCCAGCTTGGTGTCATCTTCAAACTTACTGAGGGTTCATTGATGAAGATATTAAACAGCACTGGTCCCAGTATGGACCCCTGAGAGATCTCCATCTGGACTTTGAGCCATTGACCACTACTCTCTGAATATGACCATAGAACTAATTTCTTATCCACTGAAGAGTCCACCCATCAAATCCATGTATCTCCAATTTAGAGAGAAGGACATCGTGGGGGACTGTGTCAAAGGCTTTACAGAAGTTCAGATAGACATCCATTGGTTTTCCCATGTCCACTGCCGTGGTTACCCCATCACAGAAAGCCACTACGTTGTTCATACAAGACTTGACCCTGGTGAAGCTGTGCTGGCTGCCACTAATCACCTCCCTGTCCTCCGTGTGCTTTTGCATATCTTCTAGGAGGATCTGCTCCACGATCTTCCCAGGCACAGAGGTGAGGCTGACAGGTCGGAAGTTCCCAGGGTCATCTTTTCTACCCTTCTTAAAAACAGGGACAACGTTACCCTTCTTCCCGTCACCAGGGGCTTCTCCCAATTGCCATGACTTTTCAAATATTACGGAGAGTGGCTTGGCAACCACATCAGCCAGTTCCCTCAGGACTCTGGGATGCACCTCATCATGTCCCATAGACTTATATATGTTCAGGTTCCTCAGCTGGTTATGAACCTGATCTTCCTATGCAGTGGGAGGGGGTTTACCCCGTCTGGTCACCACTTTGGCTATTCTTTCTGGAGCATTTCACATGTATTCCACAGGCCAAAGGTAAAGCATATCTCATAAAGCTGTGCAGCACATGATGTTCTCATCAAGAAGGATACATTTTGGAGACTAATTTCATTGCTTATGGTTTGCCAGAGAACATAAGAATGTCCTTCATATATAATGAATTTATTTGTATTTTTAGTACATTGTCTAATTGTCCTGATTTTATTCTATAGGGTGCGACCCTTAAAAGAGCACAGGGTGGCCTTCCGGTCAGACAATATAAGAGGTGTGCAGCAATTATGAGGCAGACAGCAGAATCAGGAACAGTGTGTAAAAATTTTTTGTCCTCAGGTGTTTGATCCTCAATATATCTTTCAAGACTAACTACATGACTAGGATTTGTAATCAAGTGGTTGATGTTTGCACTCACTTACTTTCAGAGTTCTGGCTTCAGTATTCCAGCTTCTGAAGACAATTCTGCCAACAACATGGCATCATCAGTTATTAAAACCAATTTAAGAAATTTGGGGCCAGCCAGGAACACAAACGGTTGAACCTGCAAAAAGACGGCTGGTCTTAGTGCCAAACACCATTTTGTTTCAATGACTGTTTTTGGAAGCTGTTTTAGTCTTTACCACGAGCTCCAAAAGCAGCAGGGGCTAAAGTTCCACTGGAGACTGGCAGAGTAAGTATCTATCAATTGAAGATCTAGATTGTGTTTAGAGTTGAAAAAACACTTCAGTAAAAGGGACTGAAATTTTAAGTTTGGCAGTGTCGGGCTACTCCAAATACGATAAGTAATACAAGAGCTATGTCTTTATTAGAAAGCTTCACTGAAAATAATCTAACAATTATTTAATATGCACTTGTACACGTTTGAAACTTTGAACGTTAGTATTGCCTAGTACCTAACTACAGCCACACGTCTACTGGTAGCCTCTAAGAGCAGAGTAGTATTCTCACACCCTTACGCACACCAAGTATCACTTCTACTAGGCTGGTAGGGATGGCCACGACAATTATAAGTTCTAGAAGGGCTTTTGTAACTACTCTCTCAGGAGAGCATTTAATAAGGCATCCCTGCTCCCTCACCACACAACAGTCATTAGCAAGTAAAAGTGTTAAAAGCATCATCAGTACAATCGCCATTTGATTTGCAGAACTTCAGGCAGGAAACAGGACTACAGTTCTGTTATTAGATATTACCACAAAAAGCTCCTATTGATTCCATCTGTTTCAGTAGTCTAATTATGATTATCCAAATTATGAAACACTGAGATGAATAAGAGTGTGGCAAAATACAGTTACTGATTTGGACAGTTATAAACATGGGGTTTGGGCCAACATATACCAAATACATTTTTCATAGAAAGGACCTGGAATGAGTTCCTTCACAGATCATGTGTTTCCTCCTCTACTCTGGGATTTACTCACTTGTGATTCTGGCAGCCCCTACTGAATAAACACTAGGCAACTCTTCCTCATCAATTAAATGCTTAATGACAAGAGGGCACATAAATGTTCAATATCAGCCACTGTTTGACTGGACTAGTGGATGTATCTTTTTGTATGCTGAAAATCATTGCAGATACACAACAGAATGCAAACGTATTTCTGACCCAAACTCCCTGAATTAAATATGTTAGAAAAACAAAAGCTCTAGTTGATTGCAATTAGATTTTGAAGCATAAATCTTTGCCAGGGGCAGGCAGGAAACACTGACAGTATTTTATTTTTTTTCTTCCTATCTCATCTCTACAAACACATGGAAGTGAGGCGAGTCTCTAGGTATTTCATTTTCTACCACTGAGACGAGAAAAGTGATCGCAGAGTGACATTTGGAGCTGGAACCAAGTGAACTATGACTCAACCCTTCCTGATTTCAGATTGAGTTGATTTCCAATCAGCCTCTGAAGACCAGGCTACAGCAAAGGCAGGAAGGAGCTATGGTTTGAGAGAATTAAATATAGTCCGGTATTGATTTAAAGAAAGAAGGATGGAATGCAACTGCAAGAAAAGGCTGGGAAGAAAAAGTAGAGGGTTTTGGTTGTAAGCTGACTTTCATACGGACTGTAAGAAAATAAGAATCTTAAGGGGCTTTAAAGAAATCCCACAAAACTGAGTAGCTGTGCTTCTCTGTGTCTGTTTCTATTGTAAAACTGATTTCTAGCTATGCACCTTCAGATCTGGTTGTGCTTCCTTACGAAGCGTGGGCCATACTAACATTTTTAAGGGACAGAGCTGGTCTATTTCCTTCTCTCCTTATATGTAACGAGAGTCACTAGACTCAACAAAATAATTAAAAAATATTATTTAAGTGAGAAATCCAAGTTCCCAAAAGCTACAAAATGCTGGAATTAATGTCACTTGGGAGAAGTTGACCTTTCCCCTCCCACCATGCATAATCATAATGACACATATTTTAATTACAGGACCATACAATAATTTTTCCACAGCAGCCCCCTGTCTCGCTTGAAGCCCAAGATAAATACTGCTCAGAGAAAGAGACAGCTCTTCAATATTTCTATCCTTAACACGCTATTACTGGCCCCTGTTTTATTTACTGCACACCATCAAATGCCTGCAGTGAATGCAGAATTGTTTATTTCCTCATGGTGTTTCTAGAGTGCTCATCACCACAGAATCTTCATGCCTCGTAAACATTAATAAATTCATCTCCACTATGAGATGAGAGCGTTATTATCTCCATTTTACAGGTGGGGAAATCAAGACAAAGAGCCTTCACAGAGGTCAAAATGTTAATAGGTAGCACAGCCGGCACTGGAACACAGAACTGCATTACTTCTAAGAATCTGGTCTAGAGAGTTAAATGCAGTGTCCTACTACTAGCACTTCCTAGGATGAACTCATATAGTGCAGCTGTGTATACTCTGATCTTTTCCATAGCTGCCTCTGCGACGTTGAACTGATGTCAAGGAATTGAGAAATGTACAATTAGTGGCCTCCTGCCAACATTTTAGTTTAAATAACTCATCTTTGTATAAAAATCCGTCAGAAACATAGATCAAACTACGGTCTCTGGGGCAACGTGAACTTTTGTCTTTCAAGAGACCCTTTTTCATCCCGAAACTCCATCTTTTTTCCCCTCTATGTAATTTTGTTACTGAAGAAAATCAAAATAATTTATAAATCCTCTAAATGCCTTATCTTCTGCACAGCCACAACCTCTCTTCAGGACCTTGTCTTTTGTGCATACTGAATAATGCAGAGAACTCAAGTAGAAAACAGTGTGTGATCATGTGGTTCAAGACTTCATCATAAAACACAAATTAAAAGGAACAAATTAAGGTTGTACAGAAAACTATAAATCCAGTATTGCTTCTGCTTCTGGTAATTGACTTTCTAACTCGGTTACTATTCTTTTAATAGCAGCTTTCAAGGTTGCTGGCCTTTTTTCAGTAAGAAACAAAGTAAAGGAAATTCAACTGCATGCAATAACATGCGAGTCAAGCTTGCATACCAGAAGGGCTGAAATCCTGGTACTTCAACTGGGGAGTGGGTCTTGTCTTGAAGGATTTAACTACATTGCTGACAAGAGGAGATAGCTGCAGCTCTAAGGAAGAGTAGACGGAAAGCTGTTGGCTATGGTCTACTTCTACTCCTCTTTTCCCTCACGCAGAGAAACCGTGGTCAGGGTTCGCTGTGCAGTATGTTCAGTTGCTGCTGTCACTTTAATAGTGTTTCAGCCTCAGTTTTTTATTAGAATGAGCACTGATAAATATTTTGAACTGTTGTGGAACAGATTAGTGACAAATACTTGATGAAATTTGGGTACTTCTCTCCACCGGTTCTACTCAGAATTTATATATCTGTTCAATCAGTATTTTGACAGCTTGCCACGTAACTGCCAGCAGCACAGGTATGAAAAGGCAATTAAAGATTTTTTCCTTGAAAAATACATATTTTGTACAAAGTGAATAGAACTTCAGTAGAAAAAAAAACAGCAACAATTCTTCAGTTACGAGGCTTTAGCCCAGCAGAATATTCAGTCCCTCTTTCAAATAAAAAAAGCATTAAGAGCTCTTAAAAACCAAATGAATTAAGCAGAAGCAAGTTCTGTAATGAAAAGTGTTAGGCCTCCTACGTATAGGCAGCAGTAGGTATTCACCACTAAGCTATTAGAAGCAGGTTTTGAAAGCATTTGAGTCAGGGTCTGTCTTAGAAGTACTGCTCCCACTGCTTCCTTCAAAAAATTCAGTGTAATATGATATTGCCAGACTGGAGTCCATGGCACACACATGATGGCAGTCAGCCATCATCGGGATTATCTAATATCACCTAGGGATCATTTAATTATTGAATACCACTCAGCTGAAATGAAATAACCTTGCCATTCTGAGAGAGCAGTATTAAAATGGGCCCAGAAAAGACCCACAAAACACAGGAACAAATTGTCTTGTGGAAAGCACTCACATTTTTTTAGACACTCTAGTCTTTACAACTGTCTTGTCTGAAATGTATCACTGAAAAAGTTCATTCTCCAAGTGGAGATGAAGTCATCTTTCTCCAGGTGAATATTGTTTTGGGTAGTACACTGAAATGAATATGATTACCATTGCATCATACAACATAAATAAAGTTGCAGTGTCACCATTTCTCCTGTTTGCACAATGGTTAATAAAATTGGGAGCAAGAAGCATGTAGGAGGACGCAGATATCGAAGTTCGCATTCTCACAGATTTGAGGGGAAGCACAGCGACTTATTAGTTAAAAAACCCCGGGACTAAATAGACCACGTGGATTCTACTCTATTATTTAAAAGCAACAGTTTAACTGTTAGCTTTAACATCCTTTTTCTTTTCCAGGTATGACACGCAGAGCTGCATTTGCAAGACCAGATAACACGAACAAAGATAAAAATAGTGTCAGTGTCCATTTATGATCCTATAATTCCAAGGTGACAGTTAAAACAGAAATTGAATATAAAACATGTAGAAGTGAAGAGAGAAAAAAAAAAAGCCAAACCTACAGGCAAACTATGTAGCTTTATGCAAGCTGCATGACTGACATAAGCTATTTACCATTTTATCAGTGATTGAATAATAGAAGCAGGTGTTCCTACTGGTCTAGGCGGAATACTCTCACTAAACATTTTCTAAATCTATCGCTCTTGTATCAGTGATGCATTGTGCTGCTGTATTTTTCTGGGCCTAAGTTATAAAATAAATGCACAGTAAACCAGCTTAGAACCAACCAGCAATGCTTATATCTCAGGTACTGTAAGCTATTAATTCTTCATTTGGGGAAAATTAATTCAGTTCCTCCAAAAAGATAGTGTATTTTCCTTTAAATTTTTATGTACAGTGCCTGGCACACTGTTTGTGTGTAAATTATGAGCAGAAGTAGTTTTAACAATTAACTATTTCCTTAAAAAGAAGAACATGCAAGTAATGAACTAATTCAAACCCATCTATTTATAAGTTTTAAATCACTGCAGCTTTCATATACAGACTTGAATGCTCCTAAAAAAGAAACAAATTTAGGAACATTTCCAAGACATGCTAACTTTTTTGTTTGTTTTTTTTTTTAAATGAAAAATCTGTGGATGTAAAGTAAACACTTATCTGATATATGCTGAAAAATTATTTATACCTATTCTTTCGATGTATTAATCACCAAGTAGCAAAGATGGCAACGTCACACGCACACAAGCATTTTTAGCTTCATAAAGTTTCAGATCTCTTTATATCTATATTAATGCTGCATTTAAGAGCAGAGATGATCTTGTTCTTTTCTCTCACCATCCCTACCCCTAACAAATACTAATTCCTTCAAAAATTGTTGTTCATAGTAAAGTACCTAATAAATTATATTCTTTAATCTATAATTAGCAACATACAACTGTTTAAGAAAATTATCAAAACAATAAAATATCTTTTCAAATGCTTAGTATCATGTTTTGGAAACCTTTTTAGTTATTAGCAGTTCAATGACAAAGTGGCGTAGGTCTGTATATTGCTGTCTCTTATAGCTGTGAAATCATACTTTGGGAGCAACGGAAAATGCACATATTCATAGAAAGTGTAATAAAAATACCAGATCTGATTTATTCTCTTTTCTGTATCTTGAGAAAGTAACAGTCCAGTATGAATATTTATAGAAAAAGACAGAATGAGTAAACTAAAATTAGGTAATAATACCACAAACCACGAAACCAAAAGTGGGGCTAAATTTGTCCACTCTATCAGCTGGAGTTCAGATCATCTACAGCAGATTTGGAAGTGAATGGCTGTCATAGATTTTTGTCAGATCCTGAATTCAACTTGTGTGGTGAGTTAGTGTCACCTTCTAGATCATCCCCAAGTTCAACCAACAAATAATATTTTCTTCAAAGAGGAGAATGATAGCTTTAAACTCATAATTCAAACTTTAACTTCCAAAAGTACATACGGTACAATGTTCCCTGCTCTGGCCTGTATGTCTGCATGTTAAATTAAATATCTTCTAGGTTCTCTTGTCATCTCTTCAATCTTTGCTCAGCATATCTAATACGCCCAGTTATTTGCCTCTTCGCCAATTTGCACTTAATTGTTATTTGCCACTGTTGACTTTATTGTTTCTGTATGTAACATCAAAAATGCTGCCTCCTTTTACTGGTTGTCTTGTATGACATTGTTTGACACTTAAATACACTATAGAGCAAGCGAGAATTAAAAACCAAGTATTGGATTTAGAAGAAGTTAGTAAGAACAGTGCATTATAACTCTACGTATAGAGTCAAAACCTTCCCCATCATATGAATGACCAGTGAGTCACTGCTGCCTTGTCACAGATGAGGATATTGCAAGACCTTCAATCGTGCTGCTAAGTAAGGGTATTGCAAGTGTTGAATAATTATAAAGAAATCTGAAACGTAGTGCCACACACATCCAAATTACCCTATGGAAGCCATCCTGACAATAAAGGTAGTTTCTTCATTAAGCAATGTTGTATTTGTTCTAATTTTTTTTTAAAGGACAATTTTCTGTGGAAAGTTCAAAGAAAGCAAATAAAACTCCCACCTTTACCTCTCTTTTAGACAGAAAGGTAAAAAAGTGTTCTCACCTTTCTTCTTAATCCTCTGCCACCCACCTTCTGGACTCCCTGACCACCTCCAATTTCAGCCTAGAGAGGGAAATGATGATTTCATGCAAGCATTTTTTCTGCTACCTTCTTTAAAAATCCCTCCTTACATTCCCCTCCCTGTCTGCTCCAGAGCTGCCATGGGGCTAGAGAGCAAAGGCTGGAACAGAAGAGACAGAGAGATACGTATGTTCTTGGAGGTCTATGTGACTATTCTGTCTGTTTTTCCATGAGTAATTATTGGATGGAGGATGATAGCTCCTTTTAGCATTTATTGAGGCTGACAGCCCACTTCCAAACGCGTGACTAGTGCTTATGTGTGCTGGTTTCTCAGGGCTTTGCACCCTCCAAGAGTATCAGCATCACACATCTCACACTACAGGAAATGTATCTCTGCCAAAGGGAATGCAGGTTTTCTGGGTGCCGTAGGCACACACCAGCCAAACATGTTTCGAAGCAGAAACACAGTTCATTATCCAGAAAAAGAGAACGTTCTCTTTTTCTGAACAGAATTTCCATTCTGAGATTGATAATTGTTCCCCAGCAAAACACTGTCTTAGAGTGTCACATTTTCATTGTTGGATATGGAGATCTATACACAGGACACCTGTATTTCTTTCCCAGTAGGGCATAGTGTGATCAAACTTCTGCATGTACTAAAAGCCATAGGAGGTAGCAAAGAGCATTTTAATTCCTGGATTATTTTACTGTGTTGCCTGCTCCTTCATGATCCCTGGAGAATAGCTTAAAGTTTTATTAAGAATCAAAATAAATTTCTACTAAACTAAGTGAATGACTTGTTACAGATGTATTTTTAATAACTCCTGGAGTACACTAGAGGTGTCTCAATGAAATTAGCTTGAAATGTGTGGTTATTCTTGCCCAATGAAAGACTTCCTTGAGAGTCCTTTGTGCTCATAACCAACCTTGGTAGCAATCCATTTCCAGGTGCAAGTCAAGACAGCACCAGCCCTTAATGTTCTAATAAAGAAATGGTTTAACAATTGGGAGCTAAACGTCACAGTGGGACAGCCTGGGAAGCCTGTAATCAGACCTGTATTGTCACAACTCATTTTCATATTGTAGCAAAACAATAACCTCAGGAGCTCTTTTGAATTAAAAGAAATCTCACTTTATACTCATAGATGCTCAGTCTATGCACTTTAAATCAGCTTTGGTAATTTTAGACCACCTTAATTTCCTCAAAATCAAACGCCAACATTTTCTCGCTATGTCTAGGAATGACACTTCAGCAATAAAACCCCATTTCCAAAAAATGGATGGGATACATTCAGTGGCAAATTACTTGTAATATTTTACAGATTTCCTCCACTACACCCTTACTACAAATCTTACAAAATCAGCACTTATTTAAACCACAGGCATGTTTATAGACAAGTAGATACTGTAAATCATAGCCAGGATCCAACTGGTAAAATAAACTTACTTGCAAAGAGATATTTCTTCTAGGAGTATGCTAATAAATCCAAACCTAACTTCCAAGGTATCTAAATTCAGGGTACAACAGCGCTTGTGAGTTTTTTTCAACAAACTATTTTCCACTCACTCAAACTCACCTTCTCCACGTTTTTCTTAATTTATTTTCATATAATCTGATAATGCTACTAAGATTTTTAACAAAGAAAACTACAACCACATTCAAACAATCCATTTAAACAAAGTTAAAAAGAGATCCTCCTACACAAAAGCTTAAAAAACCATAAGTAACTCAAGCAATACCTTCAATCTTCAGAAAACGAAAGTTGCAACGCCACCACTCCCCCACCCCCAAGGCTTCTATTGTTGTTCGCGTTGTCCAGATAACAAATCCATTTGCCAGTTTGGTGCGACTCAGTCTTTGCTTTCAAAAAGGCTTGGGACTACCACAGAAGGGTAGCCAGGCACTGGAACTCAGTCGCCTTATTAGAGACACGTGAAAAGCTTGCAAAATGCATCTACTCCAGCTCATCTGGAAGTATTTGGTCTCTGACTTACATAGACACTGACTTTCCCGTGTCATTTTTTAACAAAGGGAAGTAAGTCACAAAATTAAAATGGTCAGATATTCACTGGCCTTCATTCAGGGAAGAAATTACACACCCACTGCAAACAAAATCAGAACTGTTCCTGAATTGGTCTGCAGATGCAAGTTGTGTTCCTTACAATTCCTCCTCAACACAACGTTTAGATGTGATTTCCCTTGCTGCGCCTAAAAGAAAATGTCTAAATTATTTTGTCTGCACCAAGAAAAGACTATTACAGAAAATGCTAGTTATTAAAGCCCTATTGGAAGTTCACGTGAAATTCCAAAGAAGAAAAGCAATTTTGCCAACTACTTTTTCAGAGATCGTGTTTAGTCACTTCTCTTACTGTACCAGATCGAGTAAGTACATTTATCCCATTAAGAACATGTACTTAAGAACTAGCCAGAATATCCTAATTAGGATTTCTTCTTCTAAAATAAAAATCACTAAATCCTAAAGCACTTACTTTACATTAATTTAATCTTCTTATCAAGACAAACACGTAAAACCTGAGTGTTAAATTTCCTAGAGTTTGGCAATGACTATTCCTAGTAATTTTAAAGTTAAAAATAAAACACTGACTGTACCAAAATATAACCTCAATACACTTCTAACCTCTTGTTCCAAACGAAAACAAATCTAACCCCAAATCTCAAAACAAACACTACCTCTTGTTATTATCCCAGAAGTTTCTAGGTAATGAAGAAAAAAATCTCATGGTGACTGCCCTTTATGCACCTGATCTCTTGATGCATGTTTCAAGGTGGTTCTTGGTTCAGAACTTTGTGCCTGGGTTTTCCACATCTTAAATATTCTAGCTGGTGTTTTTCCCACTGGTTCTTAAGAGAAGAACTATTGTTTAAAAAAGCCCAACAACAACAAACGAACGACTGACTCAAAGATTAATCATAGAGGAAATGAGAAAATGGAAAATGAGATAGATGGACAGCTAGAATACGTGATAAAGTTAGGACAACATTATAAGCTTTAGAATCAATAAACAGAATCAAAACATTATTTGGACATCATTATGCCGTATGAAATAGGATTTTTTTCTAAAGAAGATTTGCATCCTTGAAACAGAAACAACACAGAGGTGATTTTATTTTATAAGATTTTAGTTCTGACTTGTAATATTAAGTTTTGTTAAACACCATATGTTTACTTTTGTTTCCTAGATTGTGTGGACTAAACAATGACACTCAGTACTCATGTTCTAGGGAAAAAAATATATAGTATGCCCCTTTGGTGAAACAGTTTTTAAATTCTAATAGAATTTCAAGGTTATTATCTATTTCAGATCAACACTGGAGGTCAGAGTTCACAGCAGCCAGAATTTACAAACCTCCAATGGGTTTTGATTGACAGCAATCAGCATCTCTTCAGCATCACTGAGGGAACAAAGTACAGGTCAAGACAGCAGGCGATTTCATCTGTCATTTTTAATTATCTAAATGATATTCACAGACAAAACCTTTCCCATCCATCAGGGCATCGCATTACCATAGACAATGTTTGTTTAAAGAAGAGGCCATAAAATCAAACAATTATGAATGCAGACAAGCCTTGCTATTGACTGCATAAATAATCAAGTGAGATTTCCAAAACTCTCTGCTAATGAATTGGTAGATTGCTGGCAGGAAGTGGCAAGTAATAATACAGACAACAATCTAATGCTCTTATTGACTTTTACTAAAGCTTTGCTACAGTAGCAAAGATCCAAAAATGACGTCAAGTAAGGTTTCCATAGGAGCCGTATTGATATCAGCACACTGCTAAAATACAAGTAGTTAACTCCTGACCTTATAGTAGGACCAGCAATCCCCTGAGAGTGCTGAAACACTAGCAGTACAATACATCACGAGCTGAGCCAACAGCCTCAGGGCTCCAACAACGTTACTGCGCAGGCAAAAGTCCCTTCTTTTGCCATGTATAACAGTCTAATCTAAAATAATCGCAACCCCCCAAATTAACTCCATTTGAGTCTGTTATATGAGTAAATAAACATCCGTAAACTGAGCTTGAATCGTATGCATCTACTGCCATCGTGAAAAATATGTTATGCGGAATACAGTCTGTTGGAATGGACTCAACTTTCTTAACCTGATGTCCCCAACAGGTTAACAGTCACAAACAGTTTAAAGGATAGACTCATGGGTGACATAAATCACCGTAAGTCTGTTGCTTCATTTACACTATCATGACTACAACTCATTAGCTATAATCATAGGTAACTAACCATCCCAAATGTTAATGATGGTATTGGTTTCATTAATTAGAAAAAGCAGAAAATTATCTTTTCTGCTTAAGCCTGACATAGCAAAACTAGTAACAATCTCTTCCCCAGGTTCTAATAAACTAACATGAGACCTCTTTGGGGAAAAAAAAACGGTACAGACTGCCTTCATTCAGTGGTGCAAAGCTTAGGATGTCCTTTCTCTCACTAGTAAATACTGGAGCAGGATTTCCTCTGGGTAAAGGAATGAGAGTTGACACCACATGCATTGTGAAGACAATACCCACATTGGCGGTACAACACAAAATAGGGACAAGAGTTTTTTGCAAAACCCATGAGGACAGTTATTGAGAGAGAGAGAGAATAGCAGAAACGTTTCCCCTCATTGCCACAGGTAGACAAGACTGCTGTCAGCATGTAATTATAGTTTCTTTCACCTGAAAGCATATCACTAAGTCTCACACTTCTCATCCATATGATGTCTCTGGAACTGGTCTGGCAAGCGCGGAGCAAAAAAAGCAGTTTTGTACTTCGGAATCTCAATAGTTTTACCTGCCAAAGAAAATAAGCCAATCTATGTTCGCAAAATCTTTTACTGTCAGCTGCATTTCTGGGACTATCCATCACATCCGTTGTGTCTGAATGAGCCCAAACTACTTCACTGACGGTCTCATATTAGCTAATTCCCATTTCTCAAATCTTTATTAGCTTTTAATGATCTTTCACAGATTTTAAAGAAGGAAACCAGACTGATCTCAATGGGATTCCAAAAAGCAAGGTTTTAAAAGGAGAAATGTAAAAAGCTCATGATCCAGAGAGATAAGGACTATCATTATGTTTGATCTAAGCTCATAGGAAGAAAAAAAAAAAAAAGTGTTGTCTAATTAGTTCCCATGTAACCTACTTCCTGTCCTAAACATTTAGTGGAAAATTATTCCCTTCCCTTCAGCTCCTTTCTCCACGTGCGCCCTTCGCCACCTGATTTTAACTATCCTCAAAGGGTACAACTGATTCTCACCAAACTTGGTGATGAAGACCACACAGACATTGCAGGTTGTATCCTACTGCAATTTCCCCCCTTGAACCCATAAGTGGTAATGAATGCACGATATCACATTTTTACAAGGTACCGTAAAGCTGTTTCTAAAAACCCACTCAGAATTTCTTCTTAGTAGGTAATACAGTACAGCTTGCTTTCTCATGCTGGTAACAGACAACAGAAACATTAAGATTGCAGTGAAGGCTTTCAGCTCCTAAACCCAGTCCTTCAGTTCAAGTTCCACAGGTTCAAGTTTTGAGCCTCAGGAATGCCTGGTCAGTATTTCTTCTCATCAGCTCACAAAATTGACCGTGATACTCTGAATTCACTGCATATGGATGTCTGATAGAATATATTGCATTTACATCAACAGAAGTCAGTCTAGAGCTGATTGCCAACCTAAAGAAACAATATTGTACAACATTACACATATTTTTCTTTAGTTTGAATAAAGAAGTTCATTATCTCTCAGTTCAGATATAGATTCTTTTACTGTAGCTGTATATTTCAACGGACAGAGATGCATGTAATTCAGATTTACACTCATGATTCTGGGTCACGGAAAGACCTGAGTTTCTAGAGAAGGCAGATACAACTGATAACTGCACTGAAATTATTCTAACTAAAAATGTTCCTGTATAAGATATCTTTAGCAACCGCTGCTAAAATTGTACATACGGTAACTGGTAACCACTTGTTATAAAAGAAGCAGTGATTCTTCACAAATATGAAAACTCTGGTCTATGAATTTCACCAGAAGCTTTTGCCCATCTTTTATTTGTTATATTTTGCAAGTCTAATACAATGATTTATTAAGATTTACTTTTTCTAACCCATAGGAATTACTTTTCATACTACTCGCAGTGAAAAAGAGGCTTAAGGTTTATTTTCATTGTATCATAATATATTTTTATAATATTTTACTTCCTATGGATAAATATCTCAGGGCTGTTTAGAAAGACATCTCATTTCCCGTACGAAAGCATAGGGTTTTTTAAAAATCCTAAAATATAAAAAAAAAATTTAAAATGTTTTGTGAAGAATGGCTCTCTAAAGCATTACGTTGTGTTTAATAGTATTCCCTCCTTTACTAAAGCAATCATTTACACTATGGACAGTCTGAATTAAAATAATCCATCAATGCATCATAGTTTGGTTGCAGGCGGTAACACAAAGGAGAATGCCATGGCAACAAACCACTGGAACTACAGAAGTTTCATCAGAAATAGGGAGTCTCAGGTAGGTGCCTTTCTCAGACACCAATTTGCCAATATTTCTATGAAACATTATGTTTAGAAATTACGTTTAGAAAGTTTTTTAAAGAGATCTTGACCTGAAAGTTTAGGCAATACAGACACAATTGTTCTCAATGAATACACTACATTCCTTGTCCTCTTGATATTAGCAGTCATGATATTTTCAGTAGATGAATGATTTCCTGGAAAAATTCTACATCACAGGACACTTTGGATTTCATTTGTTTCATAGTTAACTTCTGAAAGGCAAGACTGCAGTCTAGCAAAGGACTTCAAAGCAAGTGATTACTGACTTAAGAACGTATTTCAAGCTTTCTATAGGTTGATGATCTAAGAAATATGTGACCGACTAAAGTTCTTTGAGAAGGACAGTAACCAAACTTATACATTTAAACCATTTTTTTTCAATGGCACCATTATTCCAGTGCCCAGGCTGAAATATTCCAGATCTCAAAACAGAGAAGCCAAAAAAAAAAAAAAAAAATATTAAATCAATAAGAAAAAAACCTAAACACCCCAAAATATTCCACTAATTGTGTAAGTAATAACCTCACTAAGTACTGGTATTGCTTCTTTAGCAATAACAAAAAAAAAAATACCTGGTGATGAGAACAGGCAAGTATTTCTCAAGTCAAATCAGTCTAGAAGTGTTTAGCTAGTGTAATTAGAAAATGTTATATTTCAAATGGTTCAATGGTTGAATAAGATTGTCACATGACCAGATGTGAAAATATAGCATCAACAAAAACTGCAAAGGTAAGAAGAGTTGAGCAACAAGTAACTCTCTCCTTGAAAGCAGAAATCAGAGTAATATATGCTTGCACAAAATAAACCAAGGAAATTATCTTGAAATAAACAAATCTTAATGAATTATTTTGTTATATTGACAGGGAACTATTAATAATCTTGTTCTTAAAAGAGGTACTTCATTTGAAGGAGGAAATCTTTCTATCTATAATGAAAGCTGTTACACTCTTCTGCAAAAAGCTTTGCAACACCAGAGTATATTCAATCATTTTTCCTCAGTAGCTCATGACATTCAGACCTGGATACCATTTCTTTAATCATTATTACCATATTTTGGGGTTTTTTTTTTCTGCTGCACCTATTCAGACAATCATTTAAGCATCTTTTAAGTTAAGCATCAATTTAACTGTAGGGTTGAACTGAAGCACACAACACAATACCAAACAAGTTTATTGTAACTAATAGGACACACAGACAATATGTGCTCTAAGGAGTGCTAAGTTTTCAGCTCTGGTTCATTAACAGTGATATAAATCAGGAGCATCCACTGGAGTCAGCGGAAAAAATAGCTTTTAAAAAGAGCGAGAGGATCCACAGGACTGAATTGTTTGCACTTGTGAGGTGCGCAGAGTGCCGAAGTTTCTTGGTTCTTAACAAAGCATTAAAAGTTAGATAAGTAAAATTCCATTTAGATGCTGTCATAAATTACAGCAGAACAAGGTCTGAGGACTTCTGCCAGCTTATACATTTCCTAACAAAAAAAAACTTGTAAGACACCAGTGGTGTCCCCCAGGGCTCAGTGCTCGGTCCAGTCCTGTCCAATGTCTTTATCAATGACCTGAATGAAGGGATCCAATGCACCTTAAGTAAGTTTGTGGATGACACTAAGCTGGGTGGAAGTGTGGATCTGCTGGAGGGTAGGGAGGCTCTGCAAAGGGATCGGAACAGGCTGGATCGATGGGCTGAGACCAATGGCGTGAGGTTTAACAAGGACTTCTGGAATTTAAGCTAATCACTGAAATGCATTTTTGTACATTCAGTCAGTTCCACAATCTGTAAAAGCCTGACTTAAAATATGCTCTGAATTGCTTCCTTTCTACTCCGTTAGGCAACTGAAACTGTTCTCAATTTCAGAGTAAAAGATCAGTTATACTCACGTGAACAACTGAAATAAAATCTATTAAGTTGTGATTGTTGCTTTTATAATCATTATGGGTTTTTTGATTTCAAATTGACAAGAAGCTGGGTTTGCTTCTCTGTTTCTCTGACTTCTGCTCTGACGGTCAGGTGATTACAAGATTTTGGTCTTTGTGTTGTAAAAACAGCAGTTATTTGTGGAAAGTATGCATATTCATTGTTTTCCATTCTATATTAATTTACTGCGCTAGGACTTCTTATCTTTTATTTGCACTCATTTTTTAAAATACCGTTAAATATATATTGTGGCTCTGCAGCATAAAGTTCAAGGAGGAATTTGACTTTAGATGTTTATCACGTGTGACCTAAAGGTTTAGTTCTGCAGCAATATTTCAAAACACAAATATTTATGGAAAAGAAGAGCAAGACCAGAACATCGCCACATTGCTTACTTCTTATTCTAGTTCAGGATCTTCCATAGCATGAGTGGTGCTGAGGAGGTCACATAAATGGATCACAAACCTACGATTTTGATTATAAAGGAATGCTTATATCTTTATGTGACCACCTTCAATGCCTGCTGAATTCAGCAGCCGTATCTTTTATCCTGTTGACAGGATGGCCAAAAAGAAATCTTTATATTCCTGCCAGGTCTTTTAATCTCCTAGTAATACAGTCTGCATTGCTGTTCAGTACTGTTTTTCGGTTACTATTCCTATTTTGAGCAGTGGTAACCAAGAAGATTCACATCTGAACCTTCAGTCTGACAGGACAGAGTGAAACAGAGAGGCGTTCGGGTTCGCCTTTCCTTGGGGTGCCTGCAGAATACATCAGCGATGCTGAATGAAACAGAGAGTACTTGAATAATCATTAAATAACATCACTTAAAATTTTAATGAAAATAGTAATTTATCGATATATTGGCTGCTACATTAATCAGGAAAAACTATTCCCACTCCCCTTAAATCATTCTCATAAAATTCATGTCAGTTAGAGCTCCTTTGACGTGCTGCTATGTTGGGGACACCCACAAAACTAGTCCTAGACAATTAGGGTGAATTTCTACGCTTCTGCTATAGTCAAAAGAGAGAGAAAACTTACTCTAATGGGTAATTTACAACAAAAGCTTTATTTCGTAGCTGTGAAATGCCTCTGTTTCTAAAGTTTGCCTTTTGCATGCCCCAGACATCACATAGGTGGTTTGGTTAAAATGAAGTGGTTTTGCCAGAAAAGATAAAATTCATCTACAGTAATTAAAATCAGAAATGAATACAGTTAACGAAACAGCAAAATGAGCAAAATAATAATGCAGAATATTTTTTAAAGGTTTCAATACTTTCCAATATGAGATTTTTCTGGAGAATTATCTCCATAGTTTTATTTTGCTTTGTTTCTAATAAGAAGTCCTTATTCCTTATGTAATGCACAAGATGCTTTATAAGAATCTGTGAGAATATTATTATTATATATATATATTTGTAAGAATCTGTCACCATAATTTTATGATTATGGTGGCAGACACATGACATCTCTAAAAATGTATGTCAAATCACAGCAGGACAATCAAATAACTAATATTTAAAGTACTATATATATATTAATGACAAACTAAGGGAAATACAAAGGAAGTATATCATTGTACAGAAAAAGCAAACTGAGCAGGGGATTTTTCTTTATCTATTTCCAATTTTATGTCCTTTTTTTATTTCAACAGAAGCTTATAAAGACACCTGTGTCTTAGTGGGCTAAAATAGTAAAAGGTGGGCATTTTACCTTCTCTACCTCTTATATTCATGATTTTTTTTTTTTTTTATTTTGAAGCATTTCCCTTTTAAAGCAAACACAAAACTTCCCTTCTGCCAATCAATACAAGCACTGGTTAAAATTAAAAACTCACTTCATAAAATCACGCCTTTAAGAGAAGTATTATCGTTGTCATTAACAACACTTTAAAACAGAAGTACATAATTGGTAAAATACAATGAAATCCCAAAGGTAGAAGCATGTTAAACCATATTAGTTCCAAATGACTAACATTTTTATAGTACTAGCTAAATGAATTAATAATTATTGGCTACTTATTTTAAAGGATTGTCATTTTTTATTTAAAGAGCTATGAAGTACATGCTGCACTGTCGATAACCCTTCCAGTAGCACTTTCTTTAGAACAGAGGAGATTTCCACCGCCCTGCAGCCTTATAAGATCAGCTCCCAATGATCCCGACATGCCATATGAATTCTATATTAGAAGGGGTTGACAAAAACTTCTCAAAATAAAAACATACAAGCAAAGCTGTGGGAGAGAGCTGATAAAAGTAGCATGTGTTCCTTTTAGAGTCCATTCCCTCTCTCTGTGAAGAAATATCTGTTCAGTCTGTTCAAGGGTAACTTCAGCTCTGGCATTTTGATCACTTAATGCTTACAGTGGATTTAGTTTAAGGATCTAAGTCAGGCAAGAAGTATGTGCTCCACTGATCTACCTATCCATCTATCCATCTATCTATCCATCCATCCATCTATCTATCCATCCATCCATCTATCTATCCATCTATCCATCTATCTATCCATCTATCCATCTATCTATCTATCTATCCATCTATCTATCTATCTACCTACCTACCTATCCTTCTGAAGGAGATTACAGGCAATTAAAGAAAATCCTTTAAGCTTCCTTTCCAAGTTCTTTTACACCTTCATCCTGTAAAGGAGGTCAATGTGCTGAGTTTCTCAGCCCTACAGTGTCTTGGATGGTTCTTGATGTTAAGCACTCATTCATAAATGAATACTTCAATTTCAAATTCTTCGAAACACAACTCTCCCATCAGCTTAGAAAAGTGAAACGTAGTATTGGACAAAGAACTTTGCTGAAGGAGAAAATACTGGGGGAGAGAGGAGGCTGAAGCCCCTATGTCTGTCACAAGATTTTCTTACTCTGCGATGGATTGCTCCGTGTGACATGAATGGATTTGGCCTTTGCAGGCTTTTGAAACTGGCACAGCATAGGAAGAGAACTTCTTTAATAAAAAGAAGCAATTTCAGAGTTTCTGGAGATCAAGGCTGACTTCGGAACCTATACTGATTCTCCCAGGAGAATGAACGAGTAAATATTAGCCAAGTTCCTTTTCCACATGAGAAACAAAACTTGTAAGTTCCAGTCCTTTCAGATGGAGACTTTTCCTTGTGGCATTTAAAAAATGCTGTTATTTCCTCACCGTGTCACTGCTTTTTATATGCCCGCATAAGCAGAACAAACCTTATGCATCACAATCTTGCCACGAACGGGAAGAGCCCTTGTACAATCTCACAGGACATCTTTCAATCTAAATTGGCCTTTCAAATATAACAGCACTGCTTCAGAAGACTTGGCTTATCCGTTCAGTGACTGTGCTGGCTGGGATCTCTAAATCATCAGGAATACAGAAGCTGCTCCAGGTTGGGAGCCAACTGCTGGTGTAACACTGACAGATGCAGGACCCATATGCGCAAGTCTGGGTAGGATGCCTGTATCACCGGAATCTGGACGTCAGCTTTCCTTTCCTGGCTCTACCGCTGGCTTTGCTGATAAACCTGATTGTCTTCGTGCTGCAGGTCAGCCTGCTGCTGCCCTGTAGTCACGTTTCTTGGATTAGCGAGTAGTTCTTCTCTGTTAAGGAGTACTGTCTGAGCACAGTATGCATCCCTTAATGCTTTCATATGCCACTGCACATCTAATTCCTGTATTTCTACTCTTCCTGGTGATTTAGGCACAGATGATGAAAACTTGCAGGTGCGGCGAATCTGTAAAATGTGTAAAAGTGTTCATTCCCCGTCTAGTGGCTAAGGAGCTCTGCTGATACCAGCCATTACTTTTAAATCCTAAACTATTTTTTGCTGCTAGATATACCGCCAGGAATTGCAAGTGCAAGACTTGGATGACACCACAAGAATATTTTTATAAAGAGGAAAACATACCACATTAAAATGCTCTATATGATAAAAAAAACCCACAACTATGTAAAAATTTGTCAATATATCGCTGATACCTACTTAGAAATTCGCCTGTGTCACCTTTGACAGGCACATTCTTGACACTAAACAAAATAAATGCTCTTTAACTAAAATGCTCTGCTCTGCTATTGTGATTGTTCTTTCTTAGTTGCTTTGAAAAACTATGAGTTTTTTTCCCTTTTTTCCTTGAGAATGCAACAATAACCTTAATACTTGAAAGTAAACTTTGAAAATATCAATAAATTAGAAATGTTAACCATTTCCTCAGGTAAGAAATGGGAAAGGCCGCTTTCCAGTTACATTCTGAGTCTCCCAAAATCACAGCCTCTCCATTAGGGTGGTCACTGAATGCCATCCTGTAGCAATGCTTAAGGGTATACACACTCCTAAATTCACCAATAGCAGCTACAGTGACTTCCTGCCAAGTCTCCTACGTGTCGATAATTCATACCCTCATCAGGAATAATCTGTTTGGGAGTTGGGGAAACTTTTGTAGAATGAATGCCAAATGTTGCTAATTAGGCTGCTGGCAAACACTGGGCAGTAAAAAGTCAGTATCCTAAACGTTCAAGGACTAGACATGAGGCAACCCCCTACTCTCCCACAGGATGCGCCCAACCTAGTGTGAATTACTGCATCCTAAAATGCAAACGTGCAGGGGGCCTAAGCAGACACAAATAAGAATCCCTACTATGCCCTCAATGCCAATTCCAGTGACAAGAGCCGGCTTTTCTATAGGAAGGTGTAGTACCTTCTGTTGGCCAAGAGACGTATAGGTCTGATCTTTCACAGGTATAGCTTTAGGAGCCTATAAATAGGTGTTCAGCTGAGAAATACCTATTTTTGTGTGCCAACTGCAACACAGAAAAATGACTACTTTCAAGAAATTAGACACACAAAATACAGATATAACTACTTTCACCTTCAGTACAATAAACTCCATTTTAGAATAAACAAAAGCGTTTCTTTTTTTTTCATAGCCAAATACAACGTTGTATCCTTGAAAATTTGAATTTTTTCCTACCTTTTAATATACATCTTGATAATTATTATTTATTTTTAGAATAACATTCAGTCCTTCTTCTTCAAAGGGAATATCATATTCTATCTTTGAGTTTGCTCGACTACATAATTTTGTCAATTTATAGTCCCAAACTTTTCATTCTCAGAGTTAGCAGAGAGCTAACCGCTCTGCTAGGAAAAAAACATGAATGAAGTCGTAAAGATTAAAATCTTTATGTTGAGCAGAAGATGCTACTGAAGGGAAGAACAGAATAACACATACTAAGTGCAAAGCAAGCCAATGATACGCATTTTAAACCACTATCTATAACATGTAGGAAAGAATTTACAATTCATTAAATCAAACCTGAATTCAGACACTATCAAAGAGGTATAGTCTTGCAGAAAAGTAAAATGGTACATCAATATAGTCTTCTCCTTAAAATGGAAAAAATATGAAAGAAGAAAACAATTCATTGGCTAAGTACTGTGCGCATGATTAATGACCAGAACTCGGCACCAATTTGTATCCTCGGTGACCCTATTAAATATCCCCCAAAGAAAATGTGATACAATGTAATTACACACAATTACTTCACTTCTGAAATTGTTATCGTTTGTCTCCGCACTCCCTTTTTGATTTTCCCTATAGGTAGAATTTCTAGTACAGTGACATTTTAGCAACACCTAATGGAAAAAAACACTTTTAATCAACTTTTAATCAACTTTTCAAATAATATTCTTCAGAATGGAGAGTATGCTCTACAAGCCTGACTCATTTATTTCAACAATATTTTTATTCCCTTACATGTTACGTGTTTTACAGTCTGTGTAAAGTTGTTTGAACGTTCCAAGTAAAATCCAGAGGATATAGCACTGCATCTGGGGCTCCAGCTTCTACAGCAGTGGGGAAGATTGAACACTCAGCTTCTACATTAATATTCAATTTTTATATGTATTCAGACCTCAGAGTTGCAAAAAAAATGAAGTAGGAAAAAGTGACTAGCGGATAGCTGATACGATGAAATAACTCAGAGCTAAAAGTAGCCTTAAACAATAGCATTCACATGACTCTCAACCATCCGTAGTCCATTTAAAGGTTCTCTGTACGCAGACTCCAACGTCACCCTTTGCCAGCACCAGTGGAAAAACAGGGTACAAAATGCTGCCCTTAACTTCTATCGCAGAGGAGTACAATGGATAGTTAAAGCCTATTTCTCGTGCTTTTTGTTTCCATAAGACCTGAAATTAGGAACATACTCAACTTTGAAACTATCATCAGTTTGCAAGAAAGTGAAAAAAAAAAAATCAGTTAACTTGCACAGCATGCCCATACTTTTCCCCATTTTTTTTTTAATAGAATATCAACACCTTTTCCCTTTCTTGATGAATGCTGTGGCTGAAATAAAAAAGAAACAAGACATTCTGAAACCAGGACACTTGCGGTCCTCACCTATATCTTTACAAGCACCGTAGAAGGTATAATTCTTTCTGGTGAACCCACACATTAGTTTATGCTGTCTATACTTCTCAAGCCACCTTACTTCAGAACAAAATAGGACTAAACCCCAAATCATAGCTGAATGTAGACTCCATTAAATAGATTGTTCTCGGTGTATCTGAAGAAATTTCCTCCTTCAGCATCTACAGGCTGCAGAAAGTCCTCCATTTCTTTTAATGACCCATTCCCTCTGTCTGATTCCATACAGCCCACTGGCTATGGAAATGACAACACTCAGCAGGTGACAACGGAACAGTCAACAAACAGTGCTGAGATATGTCATTTTCTTCAAATACTTCTCAGAAATCAAATGACACACTACAGTATGCCGTGTCTTGCTCAGATCAAATATTTCTTTATTAAATGAAACTGCACGCTTTTATATATAGTTGCTATATAAAATGCAGGTTTAAGTGTATCGCTTCAAGCTCTGATTGCAAAACAATTTGCTATTTCCCAGCCCTCCCCGAGTCTCCTTTTAGTATATGACCCCTTGGGCAACAACTGCCATAATTCCACCTTGAAAGCCCTGCCCTTACGGAGTCAATACGGTGTACTTACTGGAACTGGGACAAATTGGAGTATGTAAATTAGCACCTTTTCAGTCACCTGAACACAGGAAATCCTCTTGCTATGTTCCAGCTGCTGTCCCTGAGATGTCCCTTGTTACAGCGCTATCCATGCAACTCCTTCAACCTTTTCATAATCTGATCTAGCCTTTGTTCTTAGCCCTTTTTAGAAAAGCATAACGTATCAGGCTAACCTCTATTATAACTTAACTGGTATAAAACTACAGCCATATCATAGCACTCAGTAGCATTTACACATTTGAAGTGCAAAAGAGCATCCAACAGTGAATGGGGGCCTAAAACATTAAATTCCTACGAGAGAGGGTTTTCTGCCTCCTTCAAGCTTCAAATATAACACTTATCGTTACTCTGAATGACTTACACTAGTATAAAATGCACAATTAGATTTCTAAAGTTCTAAATAAATTACCATCAGATACAAGCGTTTACCCTTTTATTACAAGGGGATGGTCTTCTGAGAAGACTATCAATCTACAAAATACTTGAGGAGAGACTGGTGATCAAACCTGAATAGACGCCTATTTAGATTATGTATTTAGCTGCAGAAAGATGAAATAGCATCTATCCTTAAATCATAAGAGAGGAAACTGCTATGGGAGATACCTTATCCCTGGAAAGGCACACTGCAAAACAAGATACTAATCTTTTTTTACCAGAGTCCTATGGCTTTTTTTCACAACATACCAGCATTTAAAGTGTTTTCCTGCTTTTAAACTATGTTCGGGTGAAGTGTTCAAGCAGTTGATAACTGGACATTTCCCGTCACCCCAGATTACTGTTTCCACATAGAATGTGTGTCTACCATTTTCTCAACATAAAACTTAGTATCCTGACTTTTTTAAGATTTTGTTCCTAATTTAATGTTTTTAAAATAATCCAGATTATCTTCTTTGGTCCCATGCACTCAAAAATTGTATTTTTCCAGAAGGTTGTACTCCCCTCTGTATATACAACCATCCCTTGCATCATAAATCCATTATTTTTGTTCAGTTTATACTAAGGCATCAAAGTACCCAATTTATTACTGTTATCTCACTGTTTCTGAATGACTGATTTGAGCTTTATACAATTGTCAGCTTTTCTAGATAAAACCCAGTTGCATATTGAATGCTTTTGATTTTGGATAGAGTTGCAGATTAAGTGCCTGTTTTTCTGCCTTACTCTGTTCAATTTCCAGACTGCATTTTGTGCCCACTGGTATCTCCTTTGTTTCTGTACCTCAATGTGCTGGATGCCACTTAATCTTGGGAAGAAAACTGACAAAAAATAGGCTGTACGTGATAATTAGGAGGTTCAGATTTAAAATTCAAGTATCGAAAGTAGACTACATGTGCGTTTTATAGAAATAATTTCGTCATAGAGGTTTATGCGATCGCAAAACTTTCGGTTCTTACTTGCTACATACTCATTCTGCCTCATCTCATTACACACAGCTCTTCACTGCCAAGAAAAAGTTTAGGATCGCTTTGCTGCGTGATTTGATTTGTACCAACTATTTCCTCTTAATTCATCTCTTAACTTCCAGTTTATTTTTGGCTACTGATTCATAATTTAATATCTACTTCACCCCCAAAATTTTTACTTTCAGAAAGCACAGATCTATGTTCTCCAACACAATCTTAGTTTTGTCAGCTTCTTCACATGTTAATCTTTTTGCCTGCCTTTGACACCTGCTAACCGAGATCAGTTGGTAGTCTACCCTTTTAATCCAACGCAGGCTGCAAGAAGCTAAATGGTCTTCCTCATCCTCAGAAAGGTTCCACTAACATCATCATCATCAACTGCTCTTCACAGATCTCCAAGCCAGTAGAAGTCTTTTCTGCGAACACCTTATACAACCTGGAAAAATCCTCCATAAGCACTACCATCTGCTGCTTCCTCACCTTTAGTCTCGTGTCACTATTTCTGTGTTGACTACTGTTATACGGAGATAACCTCATTATGTAAGACAGAGCGACTGAAAATAGCAAATGAGAAGATAAATCTCCTCCCTAATTTTTTATAGCACTCCAATACTTTCCTGTCTATTTTCCCACTTTTTTCATTTTCTCGTCAGATGGGGCTAAGTGTAATAATTCAGATATTGGAAGAAATGAAATTTCTGCTCAGCTACTGCCTAGCAAGCCACAGAACTACCTCTAAACTTAAGGTTAACTTGTACTTGTTTTGTACTGCTTAGATCAAATTAAAACAATCCAAAGTTTTAGAATACTCAAACATTTCCGGGGGATGACAAATTTTAGAACTATGTATTTTCTTGTTTAATTATGATTATACATACTGGCCAATTTTAATTCCTCAGTGTGCTTACAGGGCAAAGTATTAGCACTTTTCCCTACAGGAACCCTGAAACCATTGATTGTGTGCAACTCTTGTACTTTCACCGACAACCGCTTATTACTGCAAAAATGTAAATAATTTGCTCTTTTCACTGATCTCTACTTTGCTTCAACAAAAAGATTCACCGGCTTTGCACAACCTAAACTGGTTGCATGTTGAACATGCATATTCACAGTATATGGAAAACCCACATCCTGTCCAAAAAGATGGTTCTAGAAAAAAATCAATAGTGTAATTGTCTTGTTATAGTCTAAACTAGTTACTAGAGGTAAACAGCAATACCTTCCAAATTCAACTAAATACTGTAGTGAAATTGTATAGTGAATTCTTTCCACTTTTTGTCTATGCCAAGCATGACAGAATACCATTGTCCTATAAAAAGTATTAACAGCACTGCAATACTAATACTAACACTACTACTACTACTAATAATAATAATAGAAATGGAGGACAAGACCCATTTGGATAACAGAGAAAAAAAAATCTGATATGAAAGTTGCCTTCAAATTGGGCATTTGTTTCTACACTTTCTGTATTTGATGACACTCCTTTATAAATTAGATGACGACATTGCATTAACTTGAAGAGCATGTGGAAACATTTTCCCAATAGCAACTTTCAGTGTTTCTGGTTGAATATGGCGGAATATGGCAGATTTTGTTTTGTTTTATGGCTGTTGAGATACAAACACATTTTTTTTAGCTTTCCGGTGATCATGTGACCATGAGTACTTCTGTGAATATTACATCTATGATTCAGTTTGTTCTTTGCAGCTACTACACAGCTCAGACAATGGGATGGGATCAGACTTCGGAACACAATTATAGACCCAGTTTCTTTTAGTTTAGGAGTGCAGGTGGATCGGATAAGTAGCTACCTGTAGACAGAAGATCAACTGCTGGAGTGTTCACTTGGAATAAAGAAACTGCTATTGACTTTCCTTTTTCCTGATGAGATTGCACTTTATCTGACACGCTCCAGAAAGTAACTCAGTGACCTAGATAGAGCCTAAACTACTCTAGTTGGTACTGGCATCACCTGAAATGATTCACTAGTAACCAGAAATGTTGAATTCATCCCACACATTCACCTCACAATTAATAAGGGGCCCACCCTGAAAAACGGCAGCACACTATGTTGACAAGCGGGATGTATTTGTAGTTTCACGCTAGCCTTATTATTACAGTCCTGGATGCCTTAACACAAGTAATTTTTTTTAAAAAAAGAATATAAAACTATTAGAATGAGACATCTTTCAGTTCTTCACAATGCTGGCAATTCATCACGCTTCCTACATCCACAGGATGTGGGTGGTTTGTTTGTTTGTTGACTTTAACTATAGAAAAGCTGAAAGAACATCAATGGGTCTAATAACCTGCGGCTTCTCTATAGAATGGAGGTAAAGACACAATTAAATCTCCATGAAGTTCCATCCACAAGCTGAGGCTTGCAGTGGAGTGAAAAGGATGTGAAGTATGTTTACAAACTATCAGATTGCCTTTCATTCACAGAACGGATGGGACCGCTGCATGGAGTACAGCCAAACTGCTGCTTTGGAGCCACATGTAGCTTCCAAGCCCTCCAAATTCCACTCCTGTTCTACGACTACATTACAATGGTCACGTCTGTGCTGGTACAGAGGCTCCTAGAAAATAAAACAGTGACTTGTGTATACTACAGATGACTTTGATGGGTCACCTTGGGCACAACTGCACGAGCACTACAGGTATCCTCTCTGAACTGCGTCTGATTACAGGGCTTTTCCACACAAAACAGGAAAAAAAATTTCATGGAAAGGGTCACTGGGCACTGGAATAAGCTGCCCAGGGAGGGGGTTGAGCCACCTTCCCTGGAGGGGTTTAAGGGACGGGTAGAAGAGGTGCTGAGGGGTATGATTTAGGGAGTGTTAGGAATGGTTGGACTCGATAACCCAGTAGGTCCCTTCCAACCTAATGATCTATGATTCTATGAACACTAGTACAGATAGGACAGTACAGACGATGTAAGAGAACTAGCCTCTAACTTATTGTGTATGGCAATATAATGCTATATGGTAGTGTTACAGTTTCATAACAGTTGAATAGGCACTATTGAAGCAAAGAATGCAATTATGGAAGTCATCACTCCGCTTCTACGCAGGAATATAAGATGTGTCCCTGCTCATTATAGTTCACATACATGGTTCTATTCTTATACCTAATACCACCTTTTTACCCTATTTTGACTTTAATTCCACATATTTTGTTTAATTCCGCATATTTATTCTTTAAAAATGACATTGCTATCTTTAAAGGAAGAATTATATATTTTTTACAAATATTAAATTTTATTTGGAAATACTGTCTGGTTTACTTTTAATTGTTTTACAGTTCAAATTGTAAGGTGTGTTCTTTTTTGTTCAAGAATGTTAAAAGCAACTAATTTAAATATGCAAAATTATCTTGAGTTGTTCATACGTGAACTTAAAAGCCATGCAACACAGGAAAATTAAGTAATTATGCCTCCAAGTTATTTACTGCAATTAAGCTCATTTATCATATGCAAATTAGTGCAAACTGGTCTCATTAGTTACTAAATTACTCAATATGAGCTGAACAATGTAGCACTCCAGTTTGTAATGAAAAATCCCTGTAGAGGCAAGCAGTATCAATTAAGCTAATTTGCATATGCAAATATATTCACTAACTTTCCCTTTTCTCTATATTTAGTTCTACATTTCTTGATCATTCCTGATTATATGAAGAATATGGGGTTACTGACCCTTTTCCACATCTTCTCAATAGCAATGAAGTTATAGAAAAAATGCAGGGCCACTGAAAGAAATTCTAATCTTCTTTCTAGTTTTTACAACCAGTTTCAGCCAAATTTTTGAATAGCAGGTACTAGAAGTAATAATTTTTACTGAATTTCTTTAATAAGCAAATATAAAATATATATACAGAAATGTAAAACCGAAGATGTCTTTACTGAAGTGTATTCTCATTATAACACCGCTTTTCAGACAAAGAATGTAGAAAATAACAGAGCACACAATTTGGCAAACAAAATACCTTGTCAAACATTAATTAATGTATAGCCATTATCTATTTTTCTCCTCTATTACAAGCATTTCTACTGTTCATCATTCAGGTGCTTTTACTCAGAAAACATTTAAAAGACTTTTTGTCCTGATGTGAAGCTTCTGATATAAATAGCGTTTATTAAATATATCAGACACCATGTTTCGTGGTGTCTTTTCTTCCACAAGCACACAGCGGATTGTGTCTTCGCTTCAAACCTACTATAGGGATCTCTTCAGCACAATATATAGCAATCGGTTGTGGCTTGGAAATTTTTTTTACTTGACTAACCGATGCTTGTAGACTCAAGATCTAAAACATTACAAGTCGTGCCTCCATTTCTGTGTTTACAACATCACTATAAATGAACCATAGCTACTTAAAAACATAACGTACTACGCTTCCCAGGTGGCTGACAATAAAGTATCAAAATACTAGAAATATTAGAGAGGCTCCTTAATTTCTAAGTTTACACTTAATCCAGTCTTCAGAATATTCATAGTAAAGGATATTAAACAAACTAAGTATTAATTCAACTTCCTCAGACAGCGGACTCTGAAATCAAACACAGGTACACCCAAGATATAATCAACGTTGTTTACTTCACTTGCTAACGACACTGATCACAATGCTGCCTTGAAACTAATTTCTCGGAGCAGCAGAGTAAACGAGGACTTGTTAGAATGTATTTCACCACAGAATCTGTCTGATTGTTGTTTTAAAAAATCATTTGGTCTTCTGAAGATTATCTTTATACTTCAAGACCACAAGGCAGTGCTTCGAAGCACATCCAGATCTGTTACAAGGGATCATCTCAAGGCCAGACCTAGGCTTTCCTTCCAAGGGTTGATTACTCTGCTAAAATAAGACAAGACTTTAACATATCATGATAAACTTTCCACTATTATTAATTCATTTCGTCCTTTATCCATCATCAACAGTCTATACTCTTCTAAATGTCAGAGTGGAACCTTCTGTTATCAATTGAGAGATTAATGGGAGTAATTTGGTAAAAGCACCACCCTCTCTGAAAAGGCCACACCTCAACAGATATTCAATACGATGCTGATTGTAATTTTGACTGAAATTCCTCAGTTACACATGCCAGTGCAACACACATTTTTTTTATTAGTCCTATGATAAAGTTACATCCTAAAACTACCTTAATTTATCATACACATGTACAAAAAGTAAAAAAAAAACCCATAAAATTCAGATGTCAAGTAGTTTTCGAAGTGACCATCCTAGTCTTTATAATTTTCATTCATAAAGATTCATAACTAATATCTAAGCAGCGAATATAAATGAGTCTCAATGAGGCTTTATCTAGATATTTGTTATAATTCATATTGTAAAAAAACATACCTTTAGGATATACACTACATGTTTGCTTACTCAAAACAACACTTTGACAAGTTACACAAACTGAAATATTACAGATCTGCTACTTCTTCCTTGTTTCTATACTTATGAGACAGCATAACAGTGTTTCTGATACGCAAACACAGTACTGCAGATATCTTTGATACAGTAACTATGACACATATTTGCTTACAGAATCAAAAACTTGACCTAGACCTCTGCCAAGGGTGTACAACCAACAAAACCACTTCATTCATGATTTCTTTTCCAAAGAGAAATTCCTTCTACCAGTTAATTTCATGTTTTCGTGTTTTCTAAAATTATTTTTGTTGCTATTTTGCATAAAGTTACTTTATAAAGATGTGAAAAATCTGACATTATCCACACTGCTTTCGAATGCCACAGCTGAGTTAGTACAGAGAGATAGCTCTCAATCATTTCAAATTAAGTGGAATATTCCTCATGATAATATCCTAATTTACCTCTTTTGTACCTCTCAAAAGATAATACACCAAGCAATATATTTGCACTGAGAAGCTGTGTACATCGCTAGAGAGCAGTTATTCAGTGCCACATTTAGAAAAGACTACATGGGTTTTATTTCTGTAGTGCTGGGTTTTTGCCTTGTTGACAAAACACATCACATTTGTTCTTAACTGTTTCTGCTCCACATTTGATTACTGCAACCTAAGAAACGCTGTAGTAATCCTGACAAAACAAAGCATGTATGTTTCCATCAGGTCATCGCTTTTCAGTTTAATCTTCTTGGAATGTAATAACTTGTACAGTATGAGTAAATTCTTTGACAAATACCAGATTCATTTATATCTCATAGTTAAGGAAACCCAAGAGGCATGCTGACGTTCGTTTTTTTTCCCCTCTTTGCAGATGGGATACCATGGAGGAAAACATTGCTGATAAACCAAAGCAGTGGGAAAAAAACCCAACTAAAACTATACGTGACGAGGCAAATCAAATCACCAACACAAAATACTGTTTTGTGCACAAATACACACAAATAAAAAAGGCATTTTGTGAGAAAACACCAATTCTAAACAACAACACACTGTGATTCAGCTAAATAATCCTTGCCACTCTCATTAACATTCTCCCAAACACAGGCTTTCTAAAAGGAAGAAAATAAGAAATAAATAAAATAAATAAAAAACCCCACTCATTAATAAAAGTACTGACAACAACGCTATTTGAATTATTGTCAGAAATACGACTAACTAGTTTCTTTGATTTTTCTTGGAAAAGCCATTTTTTTTACCTGTAGAATATGACTTCCCAAATGTGATTCAAATACTTCAATGGCAAGGGCACTGGGACTTCTCCTGCGCTGGGCACCTATAACTGAATAAGAAACAATTATGTTGCAAGGTCTGCACATTCATTTCTAATTCACCCCTGATCATGCCATTTGACATTACTAATTAAATATCTTTTGCATTTATACACCAGTGTTAATTTCAAATTTGACTTGCATATAGTAAATAAATTTTCAGTGACTCAAATTTGAAGGATAAAAGAATAGCTGTTCTTTTAAAAAAAAAAAATCTATTTAAATGTCCAAGAACTCCGGAAATTATTCATTTATTCAAATATATCCCAAGTCTATGTAGAAGGCTGGTTTTGTACATGATGATGACAGCAGGCAGAATCTAGTGTAAGAAGAGGCTATACATAATGTAAGTGTTTAGATACATGAGGATAAAACCTAAAAATTACTCAGGAATTGGGAATAGATGAGAGATTTATCTGAACATGTTATTTATCTTATTTGAAGCTGAAATGAAGCAAACACAACATTAGAAAGTCAACTTCTGTAAGCACATCTTAGATATCAAAGTTATTACTAAGCCTAGGGAAGTAGTGTAACATCCTGGATATCCACGTTAGTTGCTGGAACAGGTACTTGAAACTTCAGATTCTTCATTTAAATTACATAGTTTAAAAGTAAAATGTAATTAATATGTATTTATGTTTCAAAGGCAGCATTGACTACAAAAAGGCTGAAAAATCATAACAATAGTATTTTGTTAAACTCTGTGGCAGGAGCGCAAAGGCAGTATTTACGTCTGAGTATAACCAAACACACTCATCTCCCGCAAGCTGAGGTTCCTGATTAGGTCTATGCTGTCTTTGCCATACGATCAGAGAAAACTAGAGCACAGAGAAAAGAGCTCGGGGCTGCAAGAACCTTCCCTTTTATTCTTGTCTACCAAAGCCAGGCATATCCACAGCAGAGAGAAGTGAAGTTCATTCCGCACCCTTTTAAGGTGTGTACAAAAACATCTACATCCAAAGATCCCGATGGTCTCATGCCTCTGGAACCATCACAACACTAGCGCATGTACTGCTCTCTTTACAATACAAACCAGAATGGATGACTGTCATTACTGAACAGGCTAATTTAACACCTCCCAATACTGAGCAACGATTTCTCAGTCTCCTATGATACCGAATGCCAAACATGGTATCAGTAAGAAAAGATAAATGCCAACTAATGATAGTCATATTGACCTAAAAATGTAATATCATTCCTTATTGATGCTTCACGTAATTTCCTTGCAGGAAATTCTGAGCTATTTATACTGGGCAAACAGGTGGCTTCAT
Source organism: Cuculus canorus (assembly GCF_017976375.1). NCBI lineage: Eukaryota > Metazoa > Chordata > Aves > Cuculiformes > Cuculidae > Cuculus > Cuculus canorus. The sequence continues at coordinate 64,687,067 of NC_071405.1, read as the reverse complement.
TGCTAATAGATTGAAGCAATAGCTCATAATTACAAATGGTGACCGCTGGAGAGTCAGTATTTTTTAAGTCCTCTTTTCTCTGAAGGTATTCAAGGACACAGATGTTAACAACTTAAGAGAAAAGACTTTTAGAGACTTCTTCTTTATACCGCTAAAGTTGCTAAGAGACTGAACTGATGTATTCAGTTGTTTGGTTTCTTTTAACCTCAGTTATTACTATGACTGATCAGACAAGTCAGCATAATGTTATTATTTTACAAGTTTTAGGTACTTAGTCAGTCTTATATTTTTCTATATCAACCTTCTGATTCTAAATAGCTGTAAATTTCTATAGCTGTACTGTGCCGACTATAAACAGCAATGCTTATTTCACACACACAAAAAAACACTTTAATGTTTCTAGCAACTTAGACTCCTTTAACTTTCCTTTTTGCAGACAGATTTAAAGATGATCCATTTTTGTCCTTACCCTGTCTCCAGATACATTATCAAACATTTGCTTAAACTGAAGCTCTACCTATATTCCTGAGAGAAAACTTAGCTTTAGTTGTGGGACTAAACAAAATACATAGCATTGTAAAGATTACCACTATTCCAGTTACAACTGCTATCACTTAGCACTATGCTTTGAATGGTCATTTCATTTATCATCTACAATAAACAAAAAGGAAAGTCACAATTTTGGCCTGCCAGGCATTGCTTCAGAATAGTCTCCAGAAGAGCACTGCAAAAAAGAATAAAAAAAAAAAACAAAAAAAAAACCCACAAAACCTCTCTGAAATCCTTTAGGTCCTTTCATTCTTCTATCTAAGCTGTGTTATACTTTCTACTACTGTCTGAACACATCACCACTCAAAATCTGCCTTGCAATTAGTTTTCTGTTCCCTGCCCATACCCTTCCCTCTACGTTCTCCTAGCATTTAAAGGTGAATAGATTACACGTTGAATCCAGTTCTACGGTGCTCGTTGTTAAATGCAGTTTTTTTAGCGTGTGAATATTGTAACTTGAATAAAGTGCATAAAGAGGGGAATACTTTTAAAAGCAGTATCTTTAAATTCAAATGATGTCTACAGGTAAACCAGCAGTTCTTCATACTTGGGACACTCAGTTCTATAGGTCAAGTGAAAACACTTCAAGGTCAGCACGTTAACTGGAAAACACGTGAGGGCCACATCTTAGCTTTAAAATTTGTCGATTAAATCCTCTATAAATGCCTGCATCCTAGTGGCTGGTACACCAGGCAAAAATACTTTCACGCCATTCAGTTCATTGACATTTCTATAGCAGTAGAACTCTTGGGTGCATACGTCCTCCACTTACTCTGGTGATGTCAGGTCGTAATGACAGTTCCTAATTTTGCAGCCAACGTTAAGTATGTCAGACTGAAAACAATTACGCTTCTGCTAGCCATACTGCAACTTTTTTTTGGTAACTGAACAGATGTTAAACATGCACTTTCTGTATTTCCTCCATTGTTCACATTTTGAGGAATGAGATAAGGATACTGAGATAAGTATACAATAAGGGAAACAAACTTATTTTTTGACCTTCTGACTTCATTGCTTCATCATTTTACTTACTGGAGCTTTCAAGATTTCTTGATACCTATCTGCATCAGAAGAAATAAACTGTTTGGGGTATACAAATGCATATCACATTGATACCTTTCAAAAACATGACAAGCTCACAATCCAATCATAGCACAAAGCCTTTTATTTGTACTGAATGGATTGTTGGCATGTCAATAGATGAAAGGAAGACATAGGCTGAAACAGTTGGATTAAAAAGCAGGCCATGACGTTATTTTATTCAAAAATTTCGAAACATAAACTATAAGTACTGAACTGGCTTCTATCACACAAGGCACACCCAGTTATCTCTAAATCTCTCACTTTGCGGATGGAACCATCAGGAGCCACAGCTCAGCTGCTCACAGAAATCTTGGGGAGAAAAAGATTTAGGATTTATATCACAACATCTATAAATCAAAGTAGTTCAACAACCTTCACAGACCTAAAGATGTGCAAACACATCTTTTTTTAAATGCACGGATACCATTTTAAATTCAGACTCTTCGCAGAAAAAAAAAACACACTGCATATATGATTTTTTTTTCTTTTTTTTCTTTTTAGTAATGGGAAGTAGGGGAAATTGGGATGTGGAGAAGGGTGAAACGTGTAATATACTGCAACAGGATTCCCACAGGGAGCAAGTTCCAAACACAGGTTATATTCTTCCAACCTCCTGTTTTAGTGGTATGAATAGACACCTCTAAGTAGGCTTTTTTATGTTGTCATGTTTGGTACTGTCTACGTGTAATTGACAAAGTTTAAGGTTTGACTGTACCACCGAGGTTGATTAAAAAGTTGACTGAGCCAATATTTGCATTAAATATTGACTGTTAACAGCGACAAGAAGCCAGAAAGATTGGTTTCACACATACACCATATAAGCTGGAGCAGAGGAATCTCTCTGTTAAGATCTTCTACTTTCCATGGCATTAGACTACGACTTTTACTATTCAGAGTGACATGTCTATTCCTCTCACAGGATTATTCCATAACAAGCTATTAAGAAGCAAAAAATTCTAACTGCTCACTAATTCCTCTTTAAATTTCCTCCCTCAATGACTAATCTGGCTATGCATGAGGTGAAGGAAGAACCACATCCCTTTCAGTGTGTCTTGGGGGCAGTCTAAGCATGCTTAATGCAATCTCAAGAGCATTCACAATTGTACTAGGAAGAGTGGGAAACTATGGAAAAGAAAAATGTAGACTGCCTAACAAACATTTCCAAGCATCCCGAAGAGACAGAACTTCCTCTCAGACTCAGTTCTAAGCTATTGGAGCACAGAATGACCAAAGACTGATGTTCACTGAGACTTTCTACTAGTGGAGACAGAGTTCTAATTAAGAAGCAGCAGCATTTATCGATTGCTATAAGTGAAAACACACATCACCAGTACAATAATCAGCTCTCCCTAAAATACTGTTACAAGTTGTTGCACGTAACCTTTCTACATAAATTGTTTTTGTGGAAAGTCTGGTGAAATTTAGATGAAGAGTTGTTAGATTCTCTTGCTTCAGTAATAGTTTTAAAACTAGTTTTTAAAACAATACTGAAGTTTTTAATTAATTCCCCTGTACTATTATTTATTTATAAATGCTTTTTATCAACTAGCCTCACCATACTTATTTTTGTATTTGATTTCATTGACTTTTCAGAGCAGCACCTTTCTGTATGCTTGGAAGCAGAGGTGGACGTAGGACCATCCCACTACACCCTTTTAGGCAATCTGCTGTCTGAAGAATTATGAAAAAACAGAGGGGAAACATTGTTTCCCCTTTTTTATCATGAAGAGCTCTAATTATGACTGCCAACAAACTCAGGCTTTAGTATACCAAAGCCTGAGCAGATCTACATAAATAAAGTTTACAAACACCTTAACAAAAAGAAAATTATCTGTTTCATTCATAAAATATCTAACCATACCAGGCTAACTGCATAGAAGTTTCACATAGAGTTGACTAATATTTATTCCTGTAGGTATCAATAAAATAAATTATCATTTCAGATGAGACAGCATGAGAAGTAGAGTTGTCTGAATTGTCTCAGATGACTATACGTGCAAAGCAGTTCACAGCATGAGTGTGGCTATAATCTCTTAAGTATTCTTTTCCAGAGTTTAACATTTTTTTTATTCAAAGTAGAAAAAAGTTCTATACATATTACAATACAGCCTTGGTGTGAAGTAGATTCTACACGAAAACTTCTCTTTTGTTATTTCTAGGGACAACTCCAAATGCTCATGAAAGATCAGTGAAGGTGAATGGGATAATCAGGATGGTTTGGCAGGAAGAGGTGAGATATCATCTTAAAATCTTGGGGTTTTCCTATGAGATTTAGCAAGTAATTTGGCAATACTCAACTGCTGTGTTTTACAAAAGACAGGGACACTAAATCAGGGGCTAAACTGAAGAACAGAAGATGAATATCAGAGGACAAAACGTAACCAACATTTGACTCAGAAAGAAAGGCCAATATATACGTATGCTAAGATATACAGAAGCTTTGTTAAAAAAAAATTATTTCACATTTAATACCTTGTGATCGATGTGGGTTTTTTCATTGATCCTTTTTTGCTATCCCATTTATGACTGATCCTAAGTTTCAAAAGAAACCTCCAGCAAGAATCAACTCCTCTGCCTAACACGTATGTTGAGAACATAAGGCGTAGATGATACGTATTCAGATCCTGATCTGAAATGGATGAATGATAAGCAACCAGCATAACGTAAACAGAGATGTTGCCCTCTGATTTGGAAAGAGTATCCAATGAAATTAAATGATGTCAGCAGTCTACCTCACCACAAGCCATCACGTGATCTAAAATTTAGGTCTCTTAACCACCTTCACAGATGGGAAGAAGAAATAAATCTCAGCTGGAGTTGCAACATATGTGGAGAGGTATTTTATCTTGGTTTAGTAAAGCTATGGGAATCATTAATGCTGTGCCATTACCAACTAAAGTATCACAGCAATAAAGTATCAGAACAAATTTGTCACAAAGGACTACATGTAAGATGCATAATGCAATATATGATAATCAACTTACAAAGCTAACAATGGCATTTCCAATCTATTTTTTGTGTACACAAATGCCTATTATTCTAGATGTCCATCTTCTGGTCACTGATACAGAGCATGTATTCATTACCAGGGAACCCAGGGTGGAGAAAGTAAACTGAAACCTTCCATGGAATAACGAAGTAGTTATAAAGAATGCACTGGTTAGTTAAAGAAAATATTATGTAACACAATTACAGGTGTGTTTTATTATTTGTAGTAGTTCATTTATGATGCTTCATCTAAAGCTCCAGAAATTAACAGCATTTTTACTAAAGTTTGCTTTTCAAATTCAAGTTTGCTTATTACTATTAAACTTTTTTAAATAGGTTTTTTAGTTTCGATAACTTAAAACTGATGAAATTAAAATGTTGTCAACAAAATAGAAAGTATTATATCACTTGTTAATTGGACTGGAATCAATGTATTTGAAGGGAAAAAGTGCACTCCCTTTAGAAAAGATTCAAAGTGAATGGAAAAAAAACCTAGATAAGTGGCTGTCTTAGTGTAAGTTATCATAAAATATGATGAGCCTGCTCCTTTTTCCTTTCCCAATTATTTTCATCGGTTTATAGATCTGTTCCTTCACACAGGGTTTGGTTTTTTGGGGGCAGAGGTAGGGTGGGTGGGAGGAAGCAGCAAGCTTTCTTAGATCCTAAATGTCTCTTTTATTCTTTTTCTGAACTTCTTAAAATTTTAAACACGAATTAAACATGCCTTAAGAGTAAGTATATTTGAGATTATCATGTTCTCTATTTGATAACTCAACCGGCGCTGTTTCTTAATTAGCACTTACTTGCACATTTTAAGAGTTTATTTCAGAGATTTTTCTTTTCACTGTAAAGTATGAAGCCTTTGCTGTGCAAGAATTTCCAGTCATCTAAGCAAAAAGAGTTCTCCATCTGTGGCTGGGGGCGGGAGCACTGGCCTTTCTCCCACACTGTAGTTGTTTCTATAGGAACTATTGTGCCTCCTTCAAAAGGGCTACAGACAGGGTGATTAAAATTCTTCGTGGGAGAACCCCCACTCTTCTCCTTGACAATGAAATTCTTCAGGGAGAGGGCTAAGCCTCCAGTTCAAGAATGGCAGCACCTGAGGGAGTGATGTGGCAGAGAGAATCACCACTGCTTCAAATTGAAGCACAAGGAAAAAAAATGCAAAGGTCTGCACTCCTGCATTAATTTTCTTCCCCTCTCACGCAATACGGTATCACTGGCCAAAACTCCTGAGAAACAGAAGGAATAACTTCACTCAGCCTCCACAATATAGAGGACAATGCAGAAAGTAAAGAACACATAATTTCCATTAAAATCAGTAGCAGGAGAAGCAAAGGAACAACACCATCCATAAAACAATTAAGGATAAATATTAACATTCACTTTGGCCGTCAGCTTCTCTGTAAGGCAGAAATACATGCTTTGACGCAGAGGGAGGGACCGCTGTCTCTGATACAACCGCACTTGAGAAACCTCCCAGAATCAAACTCACTTCATACTGGTTGTTTCACAAGTCTTTACAACTTTTGCTCTCAGAAATCTAGGAGGAGGAAGAATTTATACAGAATATAAGAATAACGATTGTGATCCTTATAAAGACTGTTCACTTCTATTGCACTTTCACAAGCAGAATAAGAAGCAGATAACTATTCCTCAACCATACATCGATATTATTAGATGGCAGCAGTCTTACAGAAGAGAGAAAAATGGCTTTAAATTGCAGTCCAGAGAGGATGAGTAACAAATAAGGGGCAACGTGAAAAGAAGCACAAAAATGTTTTGAAAACTGTCAAAGAATTAGATGCGGTAGCTGAGAAAGTGCTGGTGTGGACAGCTGGAAGTAAAAGATACTTTAGATATTACTGTATCTTTAATGAAATAAAAGTGATATCTCAATAAGTGAGATAGGAGCTTCCCAGGCAATCTAATTGCTGTAAAGAGATGGGAAAATAATGTCTACAGAAGTATGGGAGAAAAAGAGGCAAATTAGGGACAGCTGTGTGAGGCAATGGAGTGGGACACAAAAAAAAGTGGGGTTAATTAAGAACTTAAAAACCTAGGAATTTACCAGTATTTTAGAGAAATGTCCACTCCACAAGATTTGGCTCTACCAGCAGAAAAATGCATAAACATTATGACAGCATGAAGAAATTCTTCAAAATTGAGTCCCCTCCCAAATGAATGATGAGTATGGATCACTTATTCAGGTATAACAATAAGACATTTATTGGTTCTATTGTCTAATCTTTAAACTAGTATTACAATTCCTCCGGGAAGAAAACTGCTGTCACCCCTTTCCAGCTTCAGTGCTACAGAAATGGTTGGTGTCACTGATTCCGTTCTCAGGAGGAGGACACAGTATTAACATCAAGTCAGAACAGTGTTATATGGTGTCAGACTATACTTGCTGGTAAAACTAAGAGGCCTACATCTGTTGTGTTGCTTTTTTTTCCAATCTGATCCCAAAGGTTCATGTTATGACATTTGTAACATCTGCTACAAATGCGGAGGTAAGTCAGGCACAACCTTATTACTTCCAATCTAACGCTCCATCCATCCACAGGGCTTTCGTATGCCACTAGTATGTCAAGGGGACCAAAAGCTGTTCGATCTACATGAAGCAAGGTATAAAATATTTCTGAAAGTCAAGAAGGAGAAATCTTCCTTTGCTGTGTCTCCCCTTTTTTTTTGTTGTCTTAAATCTCGGCAGTGTTATTTCGGAATCTTCTGTGAACAAAACACATAAGCAGCTCCTCCTTAGAGTCAATAAATTGCCTTTTTACGCCTTAGACAGTGGTGTGTTAAAAACGTGCAAGCTGTGATTCACATCCTCCCTGTTTTCACTAACACTGAAACATATCCAGCTTCCCCTAACCTGATCCTCCTATACAGAGGTCTACTTACTTGCATAGCCCTCTTTTCCTTCTTTACTTCTCCCTCTAATTTGGTGGGCTCACTGCATCATTTTATGGACAAACTTAACTTTTTTTCAGTGCTCAGTGGAGAAACGCAGTTCCTGACAGGCAAAAAAATACTTATTTAATTTGTGGTAACAGAAATTTAAATGAATAAGAAAAACAAATAATAAGACACTTTATAACTAGCTAATGGATTAGCTTCTCATTACTATTGGTAGAGTAACAGATGCAATTTTTTTATTGATATATCCACAGTATTTGAAGATCACGCTAAGAGGGCTGTGCCATCACACAGTGTGATGCTAAAGCATTTCACAGCTGTCTGCATAGGAAGCCAACCATTTGTTATGTGACTAAAACCACCTACTGAATTTTCTTCACAAACACATATAACATCTTCTGACGGCAAGTGGAATGTAATTTTAGAAACTAACAGCTTCAGCTTTAGATATTACTGAACCAGGTAACACGTTCAGCACTTAATATCAGACACCAAAAAAAAAAAAAGACAAATATCACATATGATATAGTATTTAAATTTGTAACAATGGCCACAGAACAGTGCATGATTGCAGATGAGAAAGAAAACCCTGCACCTGATGGTGTAAACAGCTGCAGGTTTTGGTCACCTGCATTTCTAAGAGTCACTTTTTTTCTGTCATCCTACCACAAGCTACGCAAAAGGAAGTCCCCCAACTAATAAAAGCACTGGAAAAGAACAGACCTCCTTATGTTAGGTGAACGCTAAAAACTTAAAAATACAGCAAACATTGCTACTGGCAAATGTAGGAGTCACATTCACCTCTGGAATACAAAATCTAGCTACGATATAACCAGACTATCAGTGACCAATGCATCATTATCCTACCAAAGCAGGTGATATATACAAGCGCACAACTATTCAGAATTGTTTCTGGTTCTAAGGTGAGTGTAGGTCTTTACTGCTTTTACAGACTTGGTTTTATGACTGTTGCATGTAGATGGTAAATTTGTTTGTACAGCACACACCTTTTTTCTCCTTTTTGTGATGCAGTCATAAAAAGATATAACGAAGACTCATCAATGAAGTCAGGCAGGGTACAAATCTGCAATTCACGTTTTCAGGGAAGAAACCTGTACGAGTTGCCAAATTGGATCATGTAATTAACTGAGGATTATGGTAAGAACCAACTGTGCCACAAGGCAATTATTTTTTCTTGTGCTGCTTCTTTCTATTCATAAGGGAGACAGTAAGAAAATGCAACTATTGAGAATTTGGTGATTTCAAAAAATAACTGAAAAAATTTAAGGACATTACCAGCTGTAGCAGAACCGTAAGAAATGCTTAAAATCTACTGCAACTGGTTTTTTATTTCTCACTATGGAAAAAAAAAACCTGGAAAATTTCACCAAAATGTTTTATAAGAGCTAAAACATATTTCAGAATTGCTGAGGACTGAGAAATGACCATGAATAAGTTACACTGGAAATCCCCAAGTCCTAATGAAGCAGTCTTCAAGGGAAGTGGTCATATCAGAATATGAATATCAGAATACTGGTTAAGTCATCACAACTGGGAGATGAAACTGCTTGTTTTTAAAAAAAATGGGTTGATTCAAAGGCCAAAGCTCCTATAGTAAAGGGAAGGACTTTCCAACTCCAACAATTTGGATGAGGTTCTTAAAAAAGAAAAAAAAAAAAAAAAAAGAAAGGAAAAAAAGGAAAAAGAAGAAAGAAGTGCTACCGTTTGTAAGAGCCTATTCCAGCAGTTTTTAAGGAAACAGAATCTCTAGGAAATCCTGATGACCAGTGAGAAGAACAGGTAAATCTTTACTGGAAATAATATGGTCTTTAAATCTTTGCTAAGATTAAAAGAATTTATATAGTTCATGATGAATGAAATAGAAAATAAATTAGAAATAACAAGTTCACGTTTTATGTTGTTATTATTATTATTACTGGATAAAGAATATCGCTGGTGTTTCCCCTTTTATATGCAGTAGATGTTTTCAAATAGTCATCTGAGAAACGTTCAGTTTCCTTCATCCTTGGAGAGTACCTACCAGTGAACTAAAGAAAAGTTTGATCAGAAGACAGCCAGAATACTTATGGAAATGAGAGCTTAGTAATAAAAAAAAAATAGGAAGCAAATTCACTACAGCCAAAGAGAATGTGGTGCGTAGGCACCACATTCACTTCAGCGGAATTGCATTCATTAGCATGAGGAATTAATTTAGCTCAATATTCTTTCTGTAATGAGGCAAAGTATTCCTTTTCTTTGATTATATCATAGCTAAGACTCACACTTACTACCTGAAGAAGTCAAGCCTGTCCCGCTGTAAGAGAAGCAATATGGCATTCATAATTCAAAATATATCTTAAACAACTTAATCATCAAAACTCAGTGGACTGTTCTAGCCAGGTATTTTGGTATTCTTTAGCAAATGAACTTAAAGGCATCAGAATTCATTCCCCACACGGTACTTGAATCAGACATGGATACAGATGGTTACCTCAACTTTGGGGGCAAAGTTTCGTTTCGCAAGATAACACTCTTAAGTCTTTAAATCAGCTCTTTCTCACTTTCTACGAGCACTGATAAATACATCCCTGCTTTCCTTTTTTTTTCCTTAAGAGCTTTACAATTACACTGATAAAGTATTGCGTTCAGATAGTTTCTGAACAATTACATTTTAGTACACACCCACCAAAACGAAGGTAATACAGGTACGCGTCTGTTATAAAGAGAAATCATTTGCTTGACACAGCTCAGTAGTCTGTGAACTGAACTGAAATTTTACTGAAATAATGTCCTTGAAATTCTATTCATATTTTGTTGCATTCCAACATTGTCTTCTAATTCTTAAACAAATTATTACTCATGCTGCCTCAGTCCAGTTGAAGAACTCCATTTTCACAACTATGTTATTTGTAACTGAAGTGCATTAATTTAAACAGAAAAGGCTTCATTTTCCCCAGAGAATAATACATTACTTAAACTAAAATATAGAGTTGAATGAAGACTGCCCAAACTCAACACAGAACACACTTTCTTTTCTTCCTGTCACCCACAACCTTTCTACATCCTGCAGAAAAACTAGTGAGTTATGCCTGACAATATTTATCTATTTTTCTTATTTCTTTTAGCAGCCTCCTGGAAGACGGTTTGTATTCTGACATTTTTCATTATAAATGTACTAGCTTAAGGGCATTTTGGATTATTTTAAATTGTTTGCTGTACAAACAACACCTTATTTTGGTAGTAATACCTGAAAATCTGAGACATTTACTTGCAAAATATACACTTCCACTCAACAACGCTGTAGGCGGACAAGTCAGAAATACAGTAAGCTATTTTCTATGAATACTGACAAAAGAAGTCTTTCAACGCAAAGGCTTTGCCTTAACAAATGCAAAATTACTCCAAGGTGTTGCAGTTTAGCCCTCCCTCAGCCAGGTCAGCAGCTAAACATGGGCAGTTGTGGAGCCCAGTTCTGCCAGTCCAGCCCTGTTCCCCTCACCACTGCTCACAGGAAATGGAAATGAGAGAGACTTTTGTGGGTTGGAAAGAAAAATTTCTTTAACGAAACAATGATAAAAAAAAAAAGGAAAATACTAGTAATTAGAAAATAACAATATCCATACAAATATACAGAATGGAACACCCCAATGCACCACCAGTGGTGCAGAACAGGCACAGGGAAAGGTCCCAGCCTGGAGTCGGCAGCAGATGGGAGCTGGACTCAGGAAAACACAGATCTGGAATCAAGGGCAAAAAGACAGACTGAGTCCGTATTAGATGCCAACCATCACAGAAGAGGACTCATTCCTCATGACCCCTCAGTTTTATCCCCGAGTATGACATACATGGAATAGAATACTCTGCTGGTCAGTTTTGGGTCACCTGTCCTGTCTGCTTCTCCAGGCAAGTATGACCCTATTTCACCCTTTGACTTACTGCATTCAACCTCCTCTAGCATGTCCTTAGTTTCCATACAGATAAATATAAACAATGGCCTTTCTGTGTACAATACCCCATGACTTGGGTGGCAATTCTAACTTGTAAGCGTTATCAATTCTAGAGGCAGACATTGTGTGAAAAAAATATGTAGTTAACTTTCAGAAAATGAAGTGACTTAGATGAGGCTTAGCTGAAAAGTTAGAAAATCAATTCTGCCTTAGCTCAAACCAGAACACAACGTGTATTCTACTTCACTCTACAAATAAGATGGAGAATGCACTAGAAAAATACACTATTGAGGAAAACTGCCCGAATTTTTCCAGAAGTATCAGTGAAAAATTCTGTCTCAAAGTTTCCTGAGAACATAACAGTGATTCTTTCCGCAGGAAAGGAGGAAACCGAGGAATGAAGAGACCTCTGCATGGCTGAAAGAGGAGAAGACAGACATTGCTGTGACAGCTCATGGGCAGATACCTCCTGAAAGAGAAAGGCTTATTTTGCTGAGTGATGATTTCAAGGAAAAAAAATTGTGACTTCTTTATATATAAAAGGAAAAGCAGACGGCAAAACACTTCCAATAAAGGAAAAATAATTTGAAGAATGTAAACTGAAAGGAAGAGTTAGGGATAATCAAAACAGAATTCTGAAGTTGTGCCTTGTTTACAACCCTCTCAAAAACTTCATGCAGCAAAGACGTGGTCTCTACTGCACTCTTAGCTCAAGGTGCAGCTCCCTCGCTGGCTTGTACCTCCTCCCCCATCTTCAAACAGAAACCTGTAGTTCCACTGAGGTAATGTTTTAAGTTCAGTAGTCACACGATACTTCAAACAGTCGCTTGAGTATTGCTGACACTGGAGCTAACAAGGCAACAGGGACTAAACTGCTCTGAACTGCGTAGACAAGACACCTGTGTTGCTAATCCATTTGTTTGGTGGGGTTCAAACATCTTTTTGAACCATTGGATGAGTTCCAATGGTTGAGCCGAGCTGAGCTAAGTCTTTGCAGTGACAGCATAGGCAAATGTGGACTAGCAGTAAATAAGTTAATATGTCCACTGATAAAGGTCTATGCTAAAAGAAAACACTATGAAACTTCCCCAAGAAGCAAGATAAAATATTTTTTTTTATCTGTGCTACTACAGTGGGGCTGCCTCCAGTCCCGGAGCTACTTTGTACTGCTGTGTAAACATATTCAATCTAAAGAAGAATTGTTAATTAATTCTTAATTAATTAATGTGTTAAAAGTTAATGAAGGAAAAACCATTGTGCAAAAAAAAAAAAAAAAATCCTGGAAAGGACTGAGCACACTTTTTCCATCTCGTACTTTCCATTTTTACACTACCTCAACTTGTCTTTTCTTTCCAGCCTTTTCTCCTTTCTTCCCTTAATTTTCCTATTTCACACTAGCTTATTTGAACTGGCACTTTCAACCATACCTAAGTTCCTTAGGAGAAAGAAGTTCATTATGATCACAGGAGCTAAAGCTGTGTTGTGGGAAGTGAAATGGATCACTTTCTCAGTCATGTGAAGCTCCAGAAGGCAACATAGCTGGGAATAAAAATACTGAAGCAGATATTTATTAAGTTGAAATAACTGAACAATTTAAATCTATTCACTAAACACGTATGCGCACATCCCCATTCCCAAACCCTCAGGTGCTCATTCCTGGAGGCAATTAAAAAAAACCAAAACATACTTTTCATTAAAATTACACTGCAGAGAAGCTGCTGTTCAGTCCACCAAAGTTTTAAGGACTCTTCATCAAAGGGGAGGTAGTTTCTTCCCTCATTTTATTATTGATACTGCAGTTCCAAAGGGTTGCGACCTACCCTTGTTTTCAGGTTAATCACCTAAAAAATAATAATTTCTCTGCACTAGGGAAAGCAATATGTTTAAACTCTTCCTCAAACAGAAGGCTAGAAAGGAAAGTGAAGATCTACTATCTCGCGTATAATCAGAAAGCTGTAAATCAAGCATCATAATGCAATTCAAAATGCCAGCTTTTAAATTTTACTTCCATAGGATCCATATTACAAATATAGGGAATGCACAGCAATTAACAAAGACAGAATTTCTCGCACCAACTTTTTATTTTGGTTACTATATTGACAATAATTACTGTTTGGGCTCAATGCAAGAGTGTATTTTTGTCTTTTGGCAAACACCTGACAAAACTCCCACAGAAGTAAAATCTGGTGGTTTTATATTGGCAATAGCAGCAAATAGTCCAAACAACACTATCTCCTTATGGCAAAAGGACAACATGTCATCTTAGGAGCTCCAGCTCTCATCAAAATGTGATACTGAATCGACAAACCAAGCCTAACACCAGCTTATGAACAAAATCATCTATCATTTTTTTCACAGAATCATAGAGCAGTTTGGGTTGGAAGGGACCACTGAAGATGGTCCAAACCCCTTGCCATATGCAGGACCATCTTCCACTAAATCAGGCTGCTCAAAGCTCTGTCCAACTTGACTATGAATACTTCCAAAGATGGAACAACTTCTCCAGGGAATCTGTTGTCTCACCACCCTTGTGGTCATCTTCCTTAACTCTAATCTAAATATACTCTCTTTTGGTTTAAAACTGTTGCCCCTTGTCCTGTTATGGATTTATTCATGCCAGCAACGATAGTAAACCTAGGATCCTGCAAAATAAAGTCCAAGTAAAGGTTTCCAATTCCTCTTTTATTAGTTTTTAGGTTACAGATTAAGCTGGGTGCTACTAATGTTAAACAAGACTATTCAGAAAAAAAGAATACAGTTAATCAAACTTATTCTGTAACAGTCTTGTCACTAGAGGCCCTGGTAAAAAAAAAAAAAAAAAAATCTTTTTCTGTTTTTCTTATAAGCCCTTTTACTATATTGAAAGTCCACAATAAGGTCCTCCCTGGAGCTTTCCCTTTGCCAGGCTGAACAACCTCAAATTTCTCAGCTTTTCTTCACAGAAGAGGTGTTCCAGCCCCTCTAATCATTTTTGTGGTCCTCCTCTGACCCACTCTAACAGGTCCATGTCTTTCTTGTTGGGGAACCCTATAACTAGACACAGTACTCCAGTTGAGGCCTTATGAGAACCAGAATAGAAGAGAAAAATCACCTGTTGTTGATCTGCTGACCACACTCCTTTTTATGCAGCTCAGGTACAATTGGCTTTCTGGACTGCAAGCACATACCGAGTTTTTCATCCAACAGTATTTCCCCAATCCTTCTCCACAGGCCTGTTCTTAATCCATCCCTCATTCTGCATTGATACTGGAGATTTCCCTGACCCAGGTGCAGGACCTTGCATTTGACCTTGATGAACTTCATGAGGTTCACATGGACTCGTTTCTCTGTATTCATCATTATTTCTTCCTCTGGAAACAGTGAATGATGGGAAGTGGCATCAGAGCACCACTTCAAGTAACACTGCCAGTATTATCAACATGCAAGATACTAATTACTAGTACTTGCTAATCATACGCTTTTGCATCTATTGACTATCCACTTTGGGACTTTTTCCTTACTCTTAGCTCATTTCAAGCTACCTCCTGCACCCAGCACTCCCAGCTGATACCACACTGCATTAAACTTACTTAAAACTACGGTGTCTGGTCTTTTTTGGCAACTCCTGGAAATATGTAAACCGATTTATCAATTGTTTCTGAATTTTGCCCTTCAGTTTACTGAAATAAAATTATTTGGGTGTATGAGTTTGATAAAATTAAGAGGATGTTTGGAGGTGACTTAACACAGTAAATTTTATCTAGTCACTTACTTTTGAAAAGTAAACAAATAATAATAAACTATTTTCCAAAACTGTAAGTGAAGTGGATCTTAGCAATGCCCCAGGTAAGTCATGCCTCAATCCAAAAAATACTTAGATTTTTCATCTTAAATTTAAGCACTGTGGTAAATTTACCACAATATTTTAAATACTAAAGGTAATAAGGCAAGGAGTATATTTTAAATAGAGTACAGGGTAGATGGTTATTCAAGTAAAATCTCTAAATGTCTCCTGTCTCCAAATCATTCATCCATTAAAGGATGTTTCTAGGAGAGACATTTTATATGGGGTTTTATGACTTTTGAAGTGCTTTTCATACCTGCCCCTTTTATAAAGGACTTATTCAATGAAGGTGGGGTCTCAGTCTGTTTTATATCGCAATACTGCACATAACTGTGTGTTCAATAACTTGTCATAATATAAAATTATCGAAATTAGTAAATTATTTATAGGACTAAAAATATCTGGTTATGCATGAAATTCAGGTGAGAGAACAAGCTTTCTTTGCATTTAAAGTTAGAACAAATTTGGTGGTATTTTATGTTTCTCAGCATGCAGAGATCTATTGCTCCATTCTTTGTCAAATAATAGTTTTCTTACTTATTATAAAGAGCTGATAATTCAGTTGAAAACTCAAAAGAAACACAAAACTCCATGGATTCCAAGGGACTCCATGGAGTTTTGTGTTTGGAAATCACTCGCCGGAGTGACTCCAAGACTGAAATGCACTAACGCAGTTACTCCCAACCACATAACGGTAAAGATTTAAAGATCTAGCTAAACAGAGGAAGACACTGGAAACATCCCCCAAAGCTTTCTGTCCACCCTATTCTGCAAGCGTGATTGACTGTGCCGTGTTTATTGTCAGCCCATCTGGACAACAGGTGCGGTTCTTAATGGTCACAGTGTATTTGATTATCGACTAGTGAATATTTCTGCACGACACGGCAGGCTGCAGCCTGACCTTTGGGGACAAAACAGACTTCCTACTCATTTCTATATTCAAAATCGCAAAATAAAACTGTTCTAAGATCTTAACCTATCTGGAAGCCTGGTACAGAGCTTCGACATACAACTCGCATCCATGAAATACTATCTCGGCAAGCTTGTATAGAACTTATTAAAGGGGGTAAAAAAAAGAAGGTGCATGAATTTCAAGCTTGGGGGCCTCTAATTACTTTGTGCTTAAAGTTTAACTACAAAACATAGATAAATTGCTGCACTAAAACCACAGAAGATCCTCCACCCAACGTGTGCCAATGTATCAGCTCATCAATGCTCATCCCAGGGAGATTTTTCCACTCGGTCCTCAGAGAATTCACTTTGGACCCATTTCTAAAGACTATATAAAGGATTACTTGGATGTTTTGGTAAAGCTACACAATAAACTAATCAATCTGAAATTTTATTATCTGCAAAGCATTACAGCAGTCATATAGCTGAAGAACACTGAGGGAATTGAAGGCGTATAAGTAATTTATTTAGGCAGATACCAGAGATCAGTACTCAGTACAGGCTGTTAGTTGTAACATTAAGCTAATTGGCTAATAGTTGCAGCAGTTCTTATACGGTTTCTGTATTGAGAGGTGTGACCCCTTCTTGAACCGATTTCTGTAAACCCAGAGGGAGTCCTAAACTCATTCCAGTTTCATGAATGTATGGTCTGGATTAAGAAACCAAACCCAAAAATAGTACGCATAAAACTCACTATGTCAACCAAACACCTAACATTTACATGCTGTCAGCTGGAAAACTTTCTGTTCAACAAATTACTTGAGATAATAAACCTTTAAAATAAATGTAACAATTTGGGATTAAATGTGTTCATGTTTCATCTAGTGCATATTGCGGGGCTGTGGGTTTTTTTTTCTCTTCTCAGCCATACTTTTGGCTATTTATCTAGTTGCAAACTTTTATAGATGTGAAATATTTTAAGAAGTCCTTTGGAAATGGCCTGAGGTAATTCCAAACTTAACAGACCCTGTCCCACCAGAGCTCATTACAGTGAATTTTATAACAAAGTACCCTCTACTTAATTTTCAGAGCTTAGCCAGGCGTACTAGAAATGCAGCCGTATTAAGAGCAATTAATGGCATAATAAAAGCAGTGGAGGGCTGTTTAAGACTCAAGAACCAGCAGTAAACAGGGGCTCCACGTTCTCTAACAGTCAGTGATGTGTCAAAGTGCCAGAAGTGTGAGATTTCCTCTGTTGGGGAAGGAAAAAAACGAAGCAGCATGTCCTGGGGGAGAAAAAAAAAACCATCTTCTGTCCTTCAACAAGCTCACAAAGATAGAGTGGAAAAGGATAAAAAAAAATATTCCCTCCAGTTATGCCACTAGCATCCACCTCTTTCAGAGCAGGAATCCAAAACAATAAACTCATATTCCCATCAGTGAAGAAAATAGGCAAATTCAATTCCATAAAAAGTGAGACTAATAGTAAGTGACTCATATAATACACAGAATGATCTGGTTTCATAACTAACAAAGTTTACTGTCAAATGACAGAAAGGAAAAAGAAATATCACTTTTGTGACAGGAAATAACAGCAGCTTCTTATTTAAAATAAAATAACCCACAACACAACTGGGCTATTGACTAGAAAAGCTCAGCAACTCTTAAGCAAGGAATTATCTTGATAACTAAACCGTCACTCCTGGGAATTAAATTAATTATTGCATGAAACTAAAAATGAAAAAAAAATCTGTTAAAGACAGAAACAACTGACCTCTCCTGACTAATTTCTGATAGAAGACAACTGACCTCTCCTGAAGAAATCAGTGACTAGATTCTTCTATATCAGACTAATCTCTTTTTTGTTTCTAATCGTGAACCTTATTTTCACGCAATTATCTCAACTATTTACTTTAGCAGATAAAGACCTCTGTACTCATACTGATGAGCAGTTAATTCATATGAGTGGACCCTCTGATTCACAGAAAGTAAGTGGCTTAAAACCTGGCTTTATAGTAAAATTTGAAAGCACAAAAGGCCTTGATTATCCATGGCCTGCAGATATCAGTCATTCACTTTACACACACTGAATATAAATAAAAACTTGAGCACTGAAGGTTGGAAAAAAAATCTGATTTTGCACAAGAATAGTAGATTTCTGAATTATGAAATAAAAATAATTTCCAGTTTTCAGGGCATAAGTAATATTAAGTAAATATTAATATTTATATTAATATTAATTAAGCATAAGTAAAATAATTTCCAATTTTCAGGGCAAAAGCAACATGAAAAGATGCAGGATTTCAGCATACCTTCCCCCAATAATGGATAACTGAAGTAGACCAGCTTTTGGTTTATGCCTCTATTTTCTAGTAAAAAATACACACCAGGCATATTTTGCCTATCTTTAAAGTTGACTTCAGGTATTAAAGGACAGGGATAGCAACAACAACAAAACAACAAATCTTGTTATTTGTGGACTATACTACTAGTGATATTCAAGTTAACTCTGGCTGAAAATCCCATATATGGGCTTAGAAAATCAACTGTACGTAGAAAGACAACTAAAAGTTACTTTGACAGTAAATCTCATATACTAAGTCAGAAATACATAGAAAAAATTAAACGCACACATTTTTCCTGCTCACAAAGCACATCAATACATCTATTTCTCATGTACCTGTTATCTAATGCTATATTCTGATTATGGAAACACGTTCAAGATGTCACTGAGCGTTTTCTCTCACCCATTTCCTCTGTTTGCTGAACCTCACACACAGGGGCTGTGCCTCCATCAAGACTCTTTTGCTGCTGACTTCAGAACTATTTAGAGCACTGTGATGCATCTATCATTTTTCACAGTAACATATCTCTACAACCATCACTTCAATATCATGAGAGAGTAACGTTCATATGGGCTTAAGCAGATCGCAGAGAAAAGATCATCCTGTTATTTCAGTAGATTATTTAATTGGCATTCATGTCTACTATTACTCCTTAGGATCACACAGTAGATAATATATCATTTTATATTGTATTAACATATTCTATGATGCAATTCTGATAAATGGTAACTACTGCTCACTAAAACACTACTATTACTGCTGAAATAATCACAGTGGTGTGGACAGTGCTGACATAATAATAATAAAGTCTAAGAAATGTGTTAGTGGTACAAATTTCAGTAAAGGCTAATTACAAAAATTGAGGCAATGACATTAGAAACTGAAATCTATCTAAGGGAAGAAATTACTACTGCCATTAAACCAAGGACGATGGTTTAACTTGACTAAAGATACATAAAAAGATCACATCTTGCTGTTGCCAGGGAAGTCATAACAACCAACAAAAGCGATCCGCTGGCAAGTGATTTGGTGTTAGGAAACTATTATAGAAAGTCCAAAAAAATCAAAGAAAGAAATCTCTCAATAATCTCATTCCACTTCAGAGATGCCACAGTGCATTAGGGAAATCAAAAGAAATCTCAAGATGGAAGATGCAGAATGTGAAGGTAGTGACAAAACATCAACCTTGAAAGTTAGCAGGAAAGCCAAATAACCCAGTTTCCCTCATCTTTTGGGAATCCTGAACAGGCAAGTGCTTTAGAGGACTTGCAGGGAGAAACAGTATGAGTAATTAGCCACGGAAAACTAAACAGGTATGTAGAAGCATAAAATATGAAAGATTGATTGCAATTAATGCAATTTTTCAGAGAAAGGGAAGATAACAGTTATTTAGAAGACCGGGGAGGATTCCTATGCCTTAAAAAAGACATTCATAAGCTGAAAGAAGCTAGACATCGAAAGGAACCAGGAATTGGTGACACGTGGCATGAGCTCCTTCCCCGAAGCTGGAGTCTGATTCGAGCTCACATTTCTACTTGCAAACTATGACACAAGTTGGTGGTGTCAGACCAGCTCTCAGCAGACAAACACATATAAATAACAGCGCGCTCTGCAGTTCCTCCAGCAAGAAGGCAAGAAAAATTGACCAGTCTTCAAAGTAAAACTCTTGAACCCACTGAAACTTCATTGTCAGGTTTGAACATATCTATGAAACAATGCAGGAAAGAGTGTGCTAGAATTGGCTAAACTGACTGCACATTTTTGTTTCTTGAAAAGGAGCAGTTAGCCACGAGAACCAGCTGACCTAACATCCTTTTGTAAATAGTGAAACAAAATAACTTGGGTTAAGAAGAAAATATTTCAGACTGCCTGAATGAAAAGCTGTCAAGAGGCTAAGATGCAAATCGGAAATCTACATCAGTAAGCGTAAATTTACCAGAAGTGGAATGCGGTCTCTCCACCTCTTCTCTCATGCCTTTATTTCCTTCCCATGTGGATTGTTTTGCAAAGTTTGTGCATTCCTGGCCATGGCTGGGGAGGTTCCTGCCTGTTCAAAGAACACCTGGAGCCAAACCTGGCTGACATGCTGAATGATTTCTGCAAATTCCACATAAGCTCAGAGATTCCCCCTTTCCTCCAGCCCCTTATCCCCAAACGTGGAAGCCAAATCACTTTAAAAAAAACGTATTCAGGGAAACTATGGATTTGATAAATTTGTGACATACCTCACTAGCAGCACAGATCTTACTTATCCAAACTGCAACACAAAATAAACATACAGATATTGTCACAAAACAAAAAAAATTCAGGACTAAAACTAAAAATCCAGCAGAAGAGTAAAACCCAGAATGAATGAAAATGTTACAGGCTTACAATGGATAATATCATTTCAATATTCTTAATACAATGATGATCACTACACTGAGCACTGGGAACCAGGTCAGGGCAAAGAATAAAAGAAAATTGTATTAATCACAATCTCCAAAGGCAGGCCATAAAAGCCGTATCACACACAGTGAAAAATAATTCATTAAACTATATCCCAGCTGGAAGTAGAGAAAAACAAACAGAATAAAAAGACACTAAGCAGCAGGGAGAAATAAACTTTATGGAACTGTCAAAGCATGAACAATAGGGGAACGGAAAAAAAAAAGGGAAAGAAACAATAAATGTGTCTGGTTTATTGGTAAGACAGGCATGTTAGGACATACACAAGAATTAAATTTAAAGCAAAATACAAGATTTTAAGATAACACCAAGCTCGAAATACTGAAATTATCCTATTGAAGTTCAGGACATTCAGTACTTGCAAGCTGTGGTTTGGCAGTACCTCACAATGAGAGCAACATCACTAAATACTAATAATTTATGGAACATCGGGCACATCTCTTCAGAGTTATGTACCACAAGATGAACTGAAAGTGAAAATGTCCACATTTCAGGACTGATTGTTACAGCAAAAGCATGCATAGCCCCTATATGGGAAAGAAAGAACATTTTCTCTGCTAGCTTGTCTCCAGGTTTGATTTAGTGACGAAAAGTAGTACTTTGCATAAACATTTCCAAGAGCCCTTTTGTAATGTTACATACCTCTTCTCTTCTTTTTGAGGAACAGATGGGAGAAGGGAACACTATGGTAATGCATTCCATTGTATAACAGCATTAAAAATAGGGAGAAATACCACACAATGTGTTCTGTTCAAAGGAATTAATACTAGCCAGTTCAGTCTTCACTAGCTAAGTTTAAAAAAAAAACTGCACTCTGGTTTTGGTTTCCTCAGTTTTCCTGTACCCCAAAAGCTTGATTTACAGTAGCATTCAGCAGGTACAGCCTATACAGGCTTCACCTGGAGTTGTGTATTCTCAGAACAGCTGAAAATGTGCCCCCAAAGTGTTTGGGCAAAGAAGCACCCAAAGCCACTGGCAATTCTGGGAAAATTCAGCACAGCCACCTCTCAGGTTCTGGTGCAACTAGAAGTCTTTCTAAGCAAGGATGACAGTACATGCATCTGTCCATATATACGTAAGCAATCTACAGACAGCGGTGCATTGAAAACGTAAATGACATCAATCTCTCTATTTGATCCATAGTTAATTAAAATTTAGTTTGTGTTGTATATACACTGAACGCAGGAGAAAGAGGATGAAATCTTCAGATGAGCCACAGGGATAGTAGATGTCCAGCTTCTAGTAAAACACAGAGGAATCCAAGGTCCCAGATTGCTATAGATTCTTTAATGTCACCATTATAAAGTATTAAATCAATGACATCTGAACGCAATTCATTCACCAGTCATTGACACACGACAAAACAGACCTTAAACTATGAGTTATTGAGTTTACTGAATTAAAGTATGTTTTCTTAATTAAAAACATGCTGTATATCCCGGATACAGTTTTATGAAAGCTCAGTAAAGAGTCATGGTAAATGTTCTCACAGACTAGATTAAGCATTTGCAAATATGAAATTCTTGGATGTCAATTCTTTCTCTCCTCCTTCACCGTCTTTGATACCCTGATACCTTACTCCATCTTATGGGCTAATAACCTGCAAATTTTATCTTTACAAAGCATAACTGTTTTTTTTTTTTAGCTAGAGGAATAAATAAAGTTATATTTGATACACAAAATTTCTTTCCTCCACTCTCCTTTTCATAAATGAAAAAGAGTCAAACTAATTCAAACCAAATCTGATTTAAAAATCCCGCTGAGCTGAGACTTTTAAATACCAAGTTTCAGCCTGGAGTGAATTTTTATGGCTGTGCTATAAACACCTGAAAAACAGCAGGTGCCATAGTAATATGCAGTTTGTGTTTTTATATGATTTCCTTAGCTTCAAAAGTAGGTTCTAGTCAAAGTGAAGTTTTTTTTCTAATTTTAACTTGTTACAGATATTGCAGTTCCAAAGAAATGCTTATAAGCCAGAAGTAGTTCGGAATGAACACGTACATACGTATTTTATAGTTTATAAAATTATCCAACGGACAAATTTACATTTTTGCTAAGACAAGAAAACACTTGCATTAGAAATGCCATGAATGGTGATCAGAAAATGAAAACCCTGCCAAAGAAAGTTGCTCAAACACCTCTCAGTGGTGTTTGTGCAGTGCTTTAATGCACTCACTCTGTTAGAACACTCGGTTCCATAATAATTTCAAGATTCACTCAAGCTGTTTGACACAACGATGCAAGTATTATTTCAAAAAGTGACAAAAATACTTGTATTCTTTAGCTAAACATATGTGTTCTCGATCCTTCAGGCTTAAGAGTTTAACTATTTCGAAGGGCTCAAGAAAATTAATCTGCATCAACTCAATGTGGGAATGCAAAGTGGATTTGTCAAATTGTATTAAATTCCGCTGTCTGGACAATCTCACTCAGAATAAAAATAGTTTTGATACCTAAAGGCATTGATACCTCATACACTTGAGAAACAAAATAAACAAGAATTTATAAATAAAAATTAATAACCCTGAACAAGGGGTTTGATATATGAATCAGTGCCTCTAGAGTAAAGTAAGCATGAACTTCACTTGTTTGGTAGCTTACACGTACACACTGCAAAACCACACAACAGTTTCTCTTTAAATGAAAGATAGTCCTGACTACCTAACATTTACCAGGAGTAAAAGTGTACACCTGGACTGTTCATGTGAAGGCTCTGATGCTATACAAGGTTACACCCTCCTTTATTTCAAAGCAGCTTCTGCACACCTGACTATATCCTGGTGTAGCTTTGCTACTACTGTACACTTTATTTTAACGTATCTTCCTGACTGAATTCTGAAATTCTACAACTGGAAAAACTAGAAGACTATATTTATAGTAAAAACCACACTGATATCAAGGTCTGGTTTTAAAAAAGTTTGCTCGTGGTTTCCTGCTCGCAAATTCCAGTTACAGATGCAGAAGAGAGGTCACATGCAAATGAACATTACTGCAAATGAAAATATTTGCACAAAAACTTGCGCGTGCAAATGAACTGATTTTGCATTCAACTTTTTACATACATCGGCGCAAACGGTCATCTTTAGGCTCCAGACTGGAAAATCTAAGAAGAACAAACATTTCTTAAAATGGAGCAAACTTTAGGTGGAACTACTTAGCATTTACAACTTAAGCATTTTCAGTAGCTTCCACATTAGTAAAATTTTAATATATTTTAAAGGGATTTAGACATAGGTTTAGAAGGGTATTCGGGGCACCTAAATCCAAGATTCCCAGTCCTTGAGAGCTCCATTTAGCTGCCATTGAATCACCTGAAGTATCCACAGAACTAATTTTTTTTTCGTTTACGTGTTTTCACACCACTGGTGCAGCCTAGTGCCCATTTCACACAGTCTGTAGCTTCCTGCTAGAATGGGGGCAGTTATTGGAATGCTCAAGGTTGTGCTTTCTGGATTAGGTGCTGGCAATAAATAGCTGCCTTTTAAAAAAAAAAATAAATTATAAAATAATATTTAAAGAAACACCACTAAAATGATCACTTGATAACCTGCACAAGCAATCCCCAAAGGAAAGACTGGAGCTGTAGCTGTTTCTAGCAGGTCATTAAGACTACCAGCGGGTAATATCCGAACTGAAAGCCTATCCTCAAATCTGAGGACAATCTGTACGCTGAGGTAAGTGGGGAGGGAATATTCTTCAAGCATGGGAAACACAGATTTCAGTCTTACCAATGAGAGAGTGGGAGCCATCTCGGGTCTCCCAGTACACACATCAAGCAGTAGCTAAAGAGGCATAGGCAGAGACTACTCATTCTTCTCCAAGGCTCTTTTCAAAGGGACATGAAAAATATTTTCCACACCTCAGCTTTGGAAAGCAGTTTCTTCAGAAAGGAGATGGCAGTTGGCTCTGTGGAAGAGGCTGCCTGTCCGTGCAAGATGACTGTTGTCCTCGGAACCTCCTTCAGTTCTAGTGCCACTCAACCAACCCACAAGTCGCCATGGGCACCAGTTTGAGAGCCGGCACCACAGCACGGGAGGCTTAAGCTAAAACAGCTGCTTTGGTTATTGCCTTCACCTATACATCTTAGAGTAAACGGGCAAAATTTTAGCCTGTAAGCATCAGCTAGAAACTGCAGGTTTATGCACGATGAGCTCAGCTGTCTGTGCAACAGGAGGAGAATGGAACACTGGAAACCTGAGCTTTCACATGGGCATGGGTGTTAGCATGTAATTAATGTAAGGTGAGCCACGGAGACGCATTCTACACCCTCATCTCCATGTACACCCAGTATCCTGGAAAACACACCATCAACATGTCTGTAAGGATTATCATCACTGTCCAGGCAAATCCAGGTAGGTCGCATAATGAACTAGTTAATACATAAAGAGTGGTAGCCTACATAAAATGGATAGGTTAATAAAGTCCTTCCTATTATCTTTCTCTCCCCGAGTTTGTCTTTGATGTGCCATGGGAAGGCTAAACAGAGTGATTGCCACTGGAGATGTTGAGAAAGTGTAGCCCTCGGCTTAATACAGAGCCTGAAGATTAGCGTAGAAACATGTAAACTAGGAGAATCTGATAGCTAAACATTATCGCATGTTCATTTTCATTTAAAATATGCAATTCCTTTTTATTAATTCCATTTCCTCCAAGTACATGCATAAGCTACCAGATCCAGGCATTGATTTTAGGCAATAATATTAAGGGAAGGATAATCACAAAATACTAAGTCTTTTATCAATGAGATCGCTATTTGAAGGGACACAGAGGCACTTTAAAATACAACAGAATCATTAGTACACAAATGACTTAGTTTCTGACAAATGGCAAATTTTAAGTATCCCTCCAAAATTTCAACTTGACAGCTCAAAACCATTATTAGTCTGAATCATTCATTTCTTATAGAGCATGAGTGCTGCTCTTCATCGCTTAAACGTGTGTTTACCTTCAGGTATTCACTTAAGCTTACTTCACTTTAAACGAGTTACCTGTGAGTTACTGTACAACAAAGCACAACCAAAATATTCTGCTACACAGGAACAGATTAAGCGTTCAATACTGTGATAAATGAACCTCATTAGTATCTGCAGCTATGGCAGCGGGGACTGGTGAATGGCAAATCCAAGTTCAGCAGTTCTACTAACATGCTGTGGCCACACGACAGAAGATGTTACATGGGTAGAGACTCCCTCTGCAGAGTCACCTCTGTTGACAAGTCTTTTGAAGACTTAACTTTAAACCCTCAGATTTTATTCAGGAACGTTCCTGCCTACCTCCAGCCAGCATGAAGTTTGTCCAGAAGGATAAAGCTGGCATTAACTCTCTGAAGAGCCTTTGACTAATCCAACAAAAATGCCATTGTGTATCCACACCTAAATTAATTCAAATCTATGGTGCTCTGCTGATATTAAGTATTTGTAGACCCGCAGCCTAAACATATCTTCTCTGAAAAGCAGCTACTTTATTTTGTTGACAATAAATAAATGCTAGCCCCCTGCACCCTAAGATCTTACTTTTTTGTTCCAATAAAGTTCAGTTTAATGCTCCATTTCATTTTGACTTACCGAGAAGCAGAAACATATATTTACGTGCAAAATTAAAGGACTGAGCACTAGCCTGGCACTAAGAACTCCTTTAGTTTGTTTAACATGCTACTGGCCTAGCAGGAAGCCTCTGATAAACTTTTTCAGCCCCTGTGCCTCAGTTTCCACATCTTCAACACAAAGAATTTGCCCGCCCCGCTTTGTAGAACTTCTCTAGACGGCTTATGATTTAACTTGAGTTAATATCTTATTGTGACTAGTAATTAAAAAATAAGTTTTTGACCAACTTACATATCTACAAGAGATAAAGGATACCTCTTGACAGCAAAAGACCAAGAACTCTTTTATGTTTCTAGTTTATAGTAGAACACAAGTCATAACTTTTTTTTAACTCACTTGTCTTTGGATGGTGTTTCTAAAAAACCTTAAAATATTTTTTTTTCACCTCTTGTGCTCACTATTCTTGCAATCACAACAATAAGGAAGTAATAATAATAATAAGCTGTAATAATTAGGACGACAAAATATCCGTATGTATTGTTAAGTTTCATGGAAAATAAATCACAACCACAGAGGCCATTCTCAAATATGCCCTACATGTTAAAGAGCACACACTGATACGTTATTACTTATGTTCTATACACCCATTAGTAATAATCATTCAATAATACTTTTCCATAAGCCTTAAGAGAAGTCGTATTTCACAGTGGCTCAGCTCAGAGCCTTTACCACAGAGCAAGTTGGAAGCAGGCTCTGGCAATTCTGCTGAGACTAACCGCTAAATGCTGCTGACCATAAGAACTAACCTGTGCAGTGCTAAAACACACAAAAAGCAAAATAGAAGGAATAGACAGCTTACTATGAAATTATGTGATCTCCTCTTTCTTCTCTAATGACTTCCACAGTAGCTGTGAAGCAGATGGTGTTACTACACAGAATACTACCCTACGTTCCCGCCGTGTTTTTCATTCAGTCATTTCATAGGCTACTACAAAACTAGTTGCGCATAATTAATATATTTCACACATGAATAAACTAAGGTACAGAGAGAGGTCTAAGGCTAATTCTGAAGATCACAAGTCCCTGAAATTTCCCATGTCTGGGGTTAGACAAAGTTCTTGCTGAAAGACAGCAGCAGTGCCAAGATCACAGCTCTTCCATTCCTGGCTCTTACACTCATGCTTTGTCAGCACTCCCAGTCTAGGTTACTCACTGTCTAGTGATATCCAACAAAATCCCACAGCAACAAAAGACAGCCCTTTGAGTCCAAGACCCCTCCTGAGCCTTTATATTCAATAATCATGTTATACTGATAATACTCGAAGTTAAACAAAAACAAACCATTTTTCAGCTCTTGCAATCTGTACAAGACCAGCATTGGCAAAGTAGTAAAGATACGAATGACTTGTTTAACAGTGGAGGAGGAGTGAAAGAATGCAACAGGTTTGTTTCTTAATAACAACTGCTTTACTTACGCATGTATGAGTTAAATAGAACCCTGCTTACTTCACATTAGAATCAACACATCAAGTAATTGAGATGACATTAAGCAAAGTGAGCCTTAAGATATAAAGTGGGAAAACTTCCTTAATGGTAAGATACCAAGCAGTGGAGAAATTTTACACGGACCTTCTAACTTGGAGAGGTCAATATCTGTCCTGTCTATGCACTCAGTAACAAAAACATCATAGTCAGTCTTATAAGTAATTTGAAGTAATTGTCTGATTTTAATTTTTTTCTTTCTCTCATTATGCAAATAATTCATTTTCAGTAAAAAAAATGTGAACTTTATAACCTATCCAAGAAGCGACAGGGACTAACAAGTGATTTAGGTCACTAAGCGGCTTAACACACCTTCATCTATTGCTTTTCTGTCTGATTTATTCTCAGTTGCTTCAATGAAAATGGTCTAAGTCATGGCAGTATTAATAAATCTATATTCATTAGAACTGACACAGCATTAAGGTTTTATAACACATTTTCAGCAGTATGTGCTTCTAGAACCCTTACAACTTTTCCTTTTTTTCATGTAATAACAGTTCTCAAAAATTATTTGAAATGAAACAATAAAATTCACAGTAATAAGGCAGCCTAGAAAGCACCCAAAGTGCAATGCAGCAGAACCCATATAAGGAAAACACGGAAAAAAGAAACGTAATTAATACGTTCAACGGTAAATATCCACTCTTCTAATCATTTTAATATTTGCTTTTTGTAGACCATACTCAATCCTTTTGTTGTTTGTGAGCAAAAAGCAAATGGTAAGATTTTTACTTTTCCCAACCAACTTCCAACAGCTACTGTAGTGTAAATGCTGCAAAAAACAATGCTGTTCCAGAGGCAGTTCTTCAAGTCTCAGTAAGGTTGCTGTGGGATATTATGAATGCCATACTCTTACCTCTGATATAGGCATCACTGGAGGCAGTTCCCAGTTCTAAATCAGTATATACATGATTTTATTTACCCAGTGTTCAAGGAGTTCAGGCTCACAACTACGTTGTTTAAGACTCTGCTGCCTCTTCCCCAGCTCATTTTGGGGTTATCACCAATAGAGCATGATAATTTCTAGTAACTTAATTTCTGCTGACATACGAGAAGCAATGGATTTTCTTTACTTTTGAAGACTATTCATAAAACTGTTCTGCCTTTACTGGTTTTATGTCTAAATAATACTATATTTTTCTTCACATAGTTAAGTGTGCTTATGTAGTTACGGTAGTCTGAGAATAAGGGGAAAGCAAAGTTTGGGGGAAAAGGACACTGAATTTGAAAGTATGTTTCCTTTACCCTCCCTGAATTGATTAGCTTTTGTAAGCATAAAGCAAGGGTTGACACTATTACAACGGCCTTTCCCAACTATCTAGGGCACACCAAAGAATGTTTCAGTGGCTCTTCTTCTTTTACCGTTTGCCCACTTGTGGTGCTGTCTGATTTAAGCTTGAATTAATGCAGATTGTCTGAGGACTTGTACACTATTCATTCTGCACGCATTTCTAAATTCCCTGTGAACTTCATGAGTTTATGCCACAGTCACATTGCCAATTTCTTCTTTGAAAGTCAGAAATTTCTCCTCAATCTGTCTTTTTCTCCTTTCTTCTTTTTGGGGTGTTTGGAACATCTAAGTGGCAAGAAAGATGAATACAAAAAGGCAAGACATGCAGTGTGGCATCTTGTCCCTGGGGAAAGATTTCCTTCAGAAGTGATAGAACGGATGCTGTTATAGATGGTGCCCAACTCAACCTGTTATCTTGGCGACTAAGCCCTAATGGAACAGTTTTGACCAACTAGTGAGCGGGCACAATGCCATCCAAGCATATGGGCATGAGTACAGCAGCCAAGTGACCATGTAGGAGAATCAAATGTGTTTGCTGAGGGCAGGAGTCCCTGTCTGAAACATCCAAACAGCTGTCTATCCTGAGGTTTACATGCCGATGGTTAAGGGGATGTGACATAACTAATCCAGATTCTGGCTAGATTAATTTTAAAATACAAAAATTAGCTTTCTTGGCACAAAAGCCATTTTGGGGCCTAGCTGTACACTGATATCATCAAAACAATATTTCAGGTGAATTTCTGCTGGATGTTCTGGAATTAAACTATGTTGTGAAATATCCAATGTTCTACTGCTCTACTTCAATACAGTGTTAAAGGAATACAGGACATTCTTTTGAGAGAGTTAAATAATTTGTTTTACATCTTCAAATGTTACATCCAGAAAGCATTTTTATATTGCAATCCCACATTAATAAGGGGACTGATTTCTTCATCAAGGCAAAAGTAGTACAGAAATCACACATACAGTACTATTTTCCCATCACGCTCTGAAGTATTAACTTTTTAAAGTGGTAAAGAAACTCATTCTACAAATTAGAGGAAAAAATCATTCCCATTTACAAACCATTTAACAATCAATAAAATGATTTAACATAAACGCTACTGAAATATACACTCTTATTGAACTGACCTTAAGAAATTCTGTAGGTTGGAGATTTCTTCACGTTTTAATACTGCTTTGCAATATCCAGTGATTATAAGTGTACAAAGAGATTACTTTTATTGTTTATAGCAAAGAGCAACATCTTTGAATATATTTATTGTTGATAGCAAGCAGTAAAAGTGATTAAATAATTCAGTAGCCTAAATCTGATTTTCCAAAGTAAACCAACCATTAAGTGCAGATTCACAAAAAATACCTTTTCCCACTGGAATCGTAAGATTATTGGGATTTAAAGATAGTATCTGAAGAGTCAAGCGTGAAGCTGAAGCCTCACTGAAAGCGAAGGTAAACAGGGTTATATGTTGTAAAGAAAGGGGGTTTTTTTTAGGTATTTCATCCTAAATCTCAGACAAGTCTTGTGCTAAGGAGGGAAGAAGGCACAGTCTTCACTATAGAAAAGAATTTAGTTTACATGCAACCTCTTTCAAAACTCTTCTAACCTAGAAATTGGAGGAGTTACAAATCGTGCAAGTGGCTTTCATGTTCCACTAGGAAAGAGAGCCAAAGAAACACAAAATAGTAGCTGTAAGACTGCTCATTACAAACTGTTAGAACTTTAAAGTTCAATAAGTATGACTAGGGCAGTATTTTATAAGTCTCATTAAAAATAAGATTTCAATGTGATTATTATATAGGCTTGAATTTGAATTATTATCATGCACTACAAAAATATCCCAATGCCAAACCCACACACTTTTCAGCAAAGAAACAGCCATATCATTTCAAGAAAATAATAGTATTCGTTTCTTACCATGATCTGTTAAATCACTTATATGTAAACAGAATTTTTGTTTTCCCACCATATGCCCTTTAAAAACACTTAATCAGCAAAACGTCTTTTCTTTTCTGTCTCTGCAGCAAATACAAGTAATTTCAACTCATTAAATGGGCAAATCTCTCCTTAATTTCCTAGATACACAATTAAAATAACAAAGCACAAAGTTAAATTTTCTTCAAACTTCAGCCACAAAAAAAGTCACAGTAAAATCTTATTCTGGAAGTGTTTCTTCTAAATCAAAACTTAGCAGCATATGTTGAAGTCACCAAACATGAGATCCGAAGGTTGGATTAAGAACAGAAATGCCTCAAGACTGGACAGGATTGCATCCAACTGCTGATGCCTGTGTAAGGGGTTAGACAGAGTGATGCAGAGCAGAAAGAAACCTTGTGCAATTTAGATTGATAGCATTTATAGGAAACTCAACTGCTTGTGATTCTTGGAAGAAGTGTGATTATGTTTTAGTGTAGGCTAAAACTGTAAATTTCAGATTATGTTCAAAATTCGACATCAAAGGTGATTCAGATATATAGCTGCAGTAAAGATTCATCCCTTCTAAATGTGCCTCCATTGCAAAGGTAAGTAAAAAATCATCAGAATTTATGCACAACGCTATATGAATAATTTTCTTGCTTCAGTCTCCAATTGCCACAATCCCTTACCATACAGAAATAAAAAGTTATTCCAGTTCAGATAGAAAAAAAAATTCTCACTTCTCTCTTGGGAGAATCTTAACTCAGGCTCTGAACAATTCTGAGTTCAGGTAGTATCTACCTCTCCTTTTGACGCTATGGGACTATGTATAAATAACTGAAGACAGGGAGCAAGGATTCCCATATCCTGATAGGTTGCTTTCACTCCCAAGTTAAAAAAAACCCCCTGCTCAGTGTCTCAATGGCTCCAAAATTATCTCATACAAAATAGAATATCTCCAAAACGAGGATTCTCAGTAGCAGTTACCCTCAGACCACTCACCCAAGAGAGGTAGAAACTCACATGTAAATTCCCTGGCTACCTGATGCAAAATGTTTTGAGGGTACTGAGACAGACGTTTTCAGAGGACTTAAAAGAAACATATTCTTACAAAGATCTTCTCAGCTGTTTCTTACCCATATTGCTTATCACATACACAATTCTGCAAGAAAAGTGGGTATAAAATAACAGTTGGTGTTATAAATTCCTTTATAAGCTCCTGCAAATGCAATTACAATAGACAATGAATATCAATAATATTTACATGGTAGGACTGAAGAGCAGTTATGATTGTTTTAATTGCTCTTTAGTTAGCAAGACTAGCAGTTTCTCTCATTAACTGATATAAAAATGAAAATAAGTACAGGAGAACAGTGAGTCCTAAACAGACATAATGTTTTCACTGAAGATAACACTCATTAGTCTGTTCATAAAATCATGTACTTAAAAACATGGACTGAAATCTGTTCAGAACTTTCACAATCCTCTTCGTCTTGCATGCACCTTCACCACTTATTCTTACATGATAAATAATGTATATATGGAGTCCTTCATGTTTCACACCATACTCATAGAGTAAAATCCAGTCATAAGTCTATGCAGCTCAAAATGTGAAGCCAGATTCCCCAGGGAGTCTCCAACCTCTTACAAAGGAGATAAATAAGCACAGTCAAAACGGGGAGATTTTTGTTTTCGGTTAGGACTGGGCAAATATGAAACTATCCATCTAAATATGAGAGATAAATGCTTTGTGTTTTGCTAAGTCCTAAGTGAAAATGAACCAGAAAGCAGAAGAAATTAAGAGACTGCTTCTGGTGTTTGTGAAATCCTATAATGAGTAAAGAGAAAAGGCTCTGAGACGAATTTTAGAAGATATGAAGACAACACAAGGTGAACCTACTTTCCTCCAGATGCTGGAATGCCAGGAGGAAAGGATAAAGATAAGCTAAATAATGGAAGAACCACGGATGCAGCTGGAGTACAGGGTATAGCTGCACCACTGAAAGTCTTGACTGCTTTTGCTCTTAAGTGAGTGAGGAATTTTAGATGGAAAAGAAAGGAAAAGACCAGCTTTTAGAAAAAAAAACACATCCATGGTCTTCACGTTTTCTGATGTTTTGACAGTGGACACTTAACAATTTCACAAACCCTAGAAGATAAGCAGAAAATTAAAGAACAATCGAGGAACACAGCTAGCAGTTCCTCAGGAGGCTTTTCTGCAGGCAGAGAAACAATCCCATTTTGCATCATCTTTCAATGCTGTGCAGGGTGCTTTATTTTTTTACCTAGTCAGTTCTTTATAGTATGTACTTTGAATTCTTTGAGTATTACTTCTCTCAAACTCCTACCTTGCAGTAAGAGGAATGTGCAAAACACCCAACTGGCAGCTAATGGAAGAAACACAATGCAGGAGATCGCTACTCCCCAAATGATTTCCCTCCAGCGTGGATCTACACAGTCTAATTTGTTGACCTTTCGGTGCCCTCTACAACTTATTTATCTACTGAGTTTTCATGTCAGATAAGAGGCAAATTTGTTCTTCAGTGTTTCTATGAAAGAAAGTTTCTCTTCAACACATATATTGCTTTTTCAGCCATGCCTTTATTTAGTATAATTACCCTAAGGATAATAGATGTATAGTATAAATTGAAAACCAGTATGTAGTAAGGAGAGAAATTCCAGAAGTGAGCTTTGAAAGGACTTCAAATTAGTTTTGCCCAGTGTACCTGCATTCCCTTCTCTGCTACATGTGTAGATCTGCAACTGAGTTCCGCGTGCCACAAAAGGGCCCTGAAAATTTAAGTGTTTTACACCAATTTCTAAATCTGTAAGCTGACAACATTCAACCAAGTGAATGCGAGTAATTTGCATTGCAAAATTCTTTTTAGCTTGGATCATAATCTATATAAAAATGAAATGCCCTAAGATAAACACAGAAGTTTTATGAACCTCTATAGAGATAACTATGTTTTTAAAACTCTGGAAGAATTAAACATCAGAAGACTTTCAAGGAGATCATTTTCATTTTCATGTACTACAAATACGAAACTTGAGGTGTAATGCAACTGAATCACACAAAAAAGTTATCAGAAGACATAGTAAGACCTTCTGGCATCATGCCTCTGACCAGGATGATCTTTCTTGCCTCCTCTATATTTAGTCATGTGATAAATAATTCTAAAAAACGACAGATCCAGAATTTCTAGACTGCATGAACCAGTATTTTATGAAACCTTAAATTGTCTGAAGTAGTTTGACACAAATACTGTGGAATTTGCAGCGGGTGCAGACCCCACGGGGAAAAAAAAAAGTTGACACTTTACAATCCAGTCACAGTTATTTCCTTCTTCCCTTCCTTTTTTGCATCAAGGTAGAAGGGCTTGGTAGAGGAAAAAGAGTGCTCAGTTAAAGCTTTTCTTGTTAAGAAATCCAGAAACCTATTTTTTACCTGCATTCTCCATCCACTGTCATAAATTCCTACCCCAACTTTGTGTTCAACTCAACAGCAACTACTAATAATTTTTCCTTTCCATCTTAAATGGCACATACAACAGTGTGCCCAAAGTCCCATTCCCTGTTATTTCCTTGTTTTCTTCATTCCTTTTTGTCTGTTCTCCGCCAAGCCTGACTCCCCTTTACAGAGTGCCATGCACAGCATGACTTTGGCTCTGGGGCTGAAAGTATGAGCCATTCCTCTTTGATTTAGCACTGGCTAAAGGACTGGTCTGCGCAACCAAGCAGTAACCAGTGTCTTTCTGCATCCCCTCTGTACTCCTTCCAGTGCCCAACTTGTACATTTTCCTTGTGGGCTGGACACCATCCAAAATATATATATATATAAATTTTTTTTTTAAATCCCTAAGATAGCAAAGCCCCTGGTCATCGGTGGCAGATTTTTACATAGGTTTTGGTTACTATCGTATTTGAATATCAAATCATTAGCACGCATTCACAGAGATTATCAAAACATAAGTAGCCGATAAACTGTCATTTCAGGTCACGGCATTAGGTACACTACAGAAATTTAGGAAAAGACAGTGAAGCTGTCGACTGCAAGTACAACTATAAAAAAGAACCTCATAATTAACGATATTCATCTATGACTGAAAATTTTGTTTCTGCTGTCACTCAATTACTGATAACCACGGAAATCAGAAGCTCTAATATTTCATTAAGTTCTTTATCTGTATGAAATATTAGAACATAACTCAATTTTTACACGGCAAGAAGAAACAAAGAAAAGAAAAAAAAAAACACCCAACCTACAAACCCACAGATGAATCAGAAGAGTCTCACACTAATAAAACAGGGTAGCTTTGAAAACATTGCCTATTCGGACCATCAGATGATACTATTTAGAGTACATAATACTGAAAGGGCAATCTGATAATCACACTAGAAGCAATTTCAAACCATACTACTGCTGAAAAGTCAATTTAACTTTCCAGCTTTATAAGACTTTGTTATTGCTATTGTTAATTATTTCTCATTTAATGGGAAATTGGCAACAAGGTCCCCGACTGTCATTTTAAATCTGCAATAATATCATGTGAAGCTTTTCGTCCTTATTCCCAAGTCCTGGATTATCAGAGCTAAATGGCAGCTCTAGCATTACAAAAGCTCAGGGGCAGGTACTGTTACACAAATTGCCAATTCAATTAACAGTGTGTAAATGCTCCACTGGCAGGCTGAGGGAAGGACAGCCATTTTGGCAAGTGTCATTCCTAATTTATCAAACTGTCAAACCTTCCACTCAGGTGCCTGCGGTCACTGTCTGCTTCTTAATGCTAACTTGTAAAGCTGCAGGAACCATTCTTGTAGCTTGACAAGGCACAATACTCAAAACTGATTTTAAAATCAAATGTACAGTTGTCTTAATTATTCTCAGTATAAATGATGTTTTAATTACAAAATCAGAGTGGGAATATTCAATCAAGATCCAAGATTACATGTATATACAAGGAGGAGGGCAGATCAAAGCCTGAGCCTCGCCTTCTTTCTGAGGTAGCTACTAATTTTTTTCTTAACCCAGTGCAGTTTGTGATTCCCTACATCCCGCGATTACCGTACGGTCTTGAGGCTGACTCCGCTCTTGGTTCTTACCAACCCACTGTGTCTGCGTTAATGCCTTTCAGGGCGGGAGACCCCTGTGGCAAGACTCTGCATCAATAGATTGGTTTCATCTCCATCGAATCATAGAATAGTTTGAGTTGGAAGGGATCTTAAAGATCATCCAAGCTCCAACCCCTCTGTGAAGGACAGGGACATCCCACTGGCTCAGGGCTGCCCAAGGCCCATCCAACCTGGCCTTGAACGCCCCCAGGCATGGGGCAGCCACAGCTTCCCTGGGCAACCTCGGCCAGGGCCTCACCGCTCTCACGGTGAAGAAGTTCTTCCTAACGTCCACTCTAAATCTGTCCCTCTCCAGTTTATACCCATTCTTTCTGGTTCTATCCCCACAAGCCCTTATGAACAGCCCCTCTCCAGCTTTCCTATAGCCTCGTTCAGGTACTGGAAGGCTGCGATAAGGTCTCCTCAGAGCCTTCTCTTCTCCAGGATGAACAACTCCAACTCTCTCAGCCTGTCCCTGTATGGGAGGTGCTCCAGCCCTCCGATCATCTTTGTAGCCCTCCTCTGGACCCATTCCAACAGCTCCATATCCTTCTTATGCTGAGGATTCCAGAACTGGACACACTATTCCAGATGAGGTCTCACAAGAGAGGAATAGAGGGGCAGAATCCCCTCCCTCTCCCTGCTGCTTTGGATGCAGCCCAGGATACGATTGCCCTTCTGGGCTGCGAGCGCACATTGCCGGCTCACGTCAGCATAGGCTTTGCTCTTCTTCCTCCCTCAGACATGCTCAGTCTCTTCATTTAGGAATGTCTTTTCAGAAATAAAACCAGGTTACGAGACTCTTTTGTGAAAGAGAAAAGCTAAATAGCTTCACATTTGAAGGCTTTCCCTCATTCTTTTTTTCCTTGAGTTCTTTTCCTGTGCAGAAAGAACCAGCACACAGAAACTACTGCATATGCAGATTAGAGCCCCTACAGTGAATACACGCACTGTGCAGTAGGTTGGTGCCTGCAGGATAGCGCTCGAACAGTACCCCCATTATGTACTTTGGGGAGGGGACGTTACATCAGTGCATCTGTAAATGTTTGCTTTTGGGTTGAATGCTTGCTGAGTGTGAGCTGCGGAGAATGTTTCACTTAAATCAAGTCTAAATTGATCTGACCATTTTGACACAAAGAAAATGGAAGGAGAAAATAAAATACAGAAAATTGTCCTTTCAGTGTGTTGTGTGACTCCTGTTAGTAAAACATGAACAAAATTCATGGTACAATAGCAGCAAAGAAAGATCAGACTGGGTAAAATGAATAATCTGTGGGCATTATGGGCCAACAGGAGATGCTCCAGAGAAGGCAAAGAAATCCCAGATTAAGTAGTTACGTAGTACATAACATCAGGTACGGTTTTCTAATTACAGTAATTAACTTCTTAAGTGAAAACCTTCACATATGTGCATCTTAAAAAGTGGTCATTTTTTTTTGCCTGTTTTTGGTGCAGGTAGTATTATCACAGTATTAGGAATCCAAATACTTTTACTTTTTTATGTGAGACAGTTGTAGCCTTGGATTCGATAGTATCACGTCACCAGAAGTTCCTAAGGCTAACCGTGCATTTTGTGAAGGATGGAATGTATCCAGATAATAATGCAATTAATTGTTCTATCACATTGTAGAATGTGGATTAAATCTTTTCAGAATTAAGAAATAATCCTTACAGTGCCTTCAACAGACATGGTAAAAAGCATTCCATTTAGTATTCACAATAATGTTTTCTTCATCCATATGATGGTAAGTGTGAAAGGAAGCACTGAAGAAAGCGCTCTGGAGCACAGGACTACCAGGAGTGAAACACTGCTATGTTGAAATAAGAAAACAGAATTCTATACTTTGGTACAAATCACCTCTTTGAATTGAACTTGACTTCTAAAGCTTTTAAGGATTGGCCCTGAATTAAGGCAGAATTGTTTATAAAGTTCTTCTAAATATCTAACACTGTTGACTTCATCCGGTGCTGCATGAAATCATTGGAAACATCCTAAATTCTGTACTTGTCTTATTGCAGCCATATCTATAAAAAGATAGATCTCTAACTGGTTCCAGTGTGTATGTACATCAAGAAAAGCAGCGAGCATTTGAGAGTCATGAGGTAGATTGCTTCCATTATTTAAATCACTTTGCATAATTTCACAAGAGCATACAATTAGACCAGATTTTTTAGACTAAATTAGGGGACTAAAAAGAGAGAATAGGATTCAAACACATGGGAGCTTTGAATATCCTAACAGGCACTAACTTTTGGCACTCTCATTCGAAAATATCCGCACAAATCTGACTTTCCTCCATAGCTGGTTGTCTCTAATTGATATTATTATTGTTATACTATTTACCTCTCTGCTAGTGATTTTCCGAAAATCTAACTTTCAACACAACACTATATTTAGTCTTATAAAATACATACTTCTTGTGAACTTGGAAGTGTGAGAAAGAAAACGTAGGAAAAAATAAAATATTTCAAAAAAGGAAAATAAAACAGCTGCTTCTAGGGTTATACATTGGAAACTATTGCCTCTATAGATTTTGAATAAGAGTTCATGAAATTACATGTAATAGTTGAGGGAGAAAGGAGGCAATAGTGCACAAGAAGCATCAAACGTGACCTAATAAATACTCAAATAAACAAAATAATATTAGATCACAGATTATAGAGATACTGAGTTCCAGACTGAAATCTACAATAGTCATTTCAGTTTGCAAGAACAGAAAAATATCTGAATGCAGGTCTTCTTATTATAAAGAGGAAAAAAGTTGAACCGTTAAAAAAAACAAAACAATTTTCTAGTCCTCCGTAAATCCTAACCCAAAATAAACAGCCTATGAAGCGTAAGTAATTCCAAGCAGTTAATTAAAAGCAAAACTAGATGAAAAAAAGCTGTTAATAAATAGTTCTGTATCTATGAGATTATTCCAAATGAATTTTACTTTCAGAACATCAATTTAGCCAGCGCTGTGATTCAATAAACCAGCGTGCCAGGGCATTAGCTTGAACTGTGCAAGAAGTTGAATATCAATCCATATTATAATCAAGAGATTCAAATGATAGATTGTTTCCGAATCTGAGATTCTTCAGTCAAGACTATTCTGCAGAAGATGAGAAAGAGTAGTTCGAGAGATAAATGCAACAGAAGTAATAATTCATACGTATTTAATCTGATCTCTGTGTTTTACAAGACTTTACTGCCGAATCAAGACTAGCCTTTGTAAGAAAACAATTCACTGTACTAAAAAGCATCTCAGCCACTGTGGAAGTATACGAACTTCCACATACATAAATGACAGTTAGAGGTGTGGAAACTACGGGCATTGTGTGACTCCAAATGTAATATAATGCACTTTGGAAAAAGAAGTTCAAATGCAATTGTCATCCAAGGACCGCAACATTTCTCTTCCGAACTAGTGCCAAACAATTCCAATGTAGACAGCAAATTAATATGGCAGTTCTTTGAGCAATCTAATCGAGGATTATTGAGGAGCTCACTGTACGCTTGTGTCCAGAAGCAAGCTCAAAGTCCAACGCAGACATGCTCTCTCTACCTTTTCCTCTAGAGACTGTAGGTGCACAAAGGAAAAGCAGCTAAAAAAAGCCTGATATGAGCTCTTGAGACACCTATGGAAGTTCAAACCCTGTAACTGTTCAAACAATAAAAGTCTGGACAGGTAAAAGCTTCAGAGTGGCAGTTGCCACAGGTATGCCTGGTAAGGGAAGAGTATGCTCACAACTCCTGTATGACAGCAACACATTTAACTAGGTATTTCAATGCTTATTTTCTTTAAAAACTTCTGGTGCTCCTGTGAGACTCTCAGGAAGTACTGTGCCTAAATTAACACGAATACTTGCACAGCAGTGTCTAAGAAACTGAACTAGATGTGTACAGCTTCTCTGAAAATACACCTTGTGTTTGTGGCAACTTTGGGACTAGTGTAGTAGAACAGGACATCCATCCAGGTATCCTGGATCCTATCCTTAATGATCCTCAAGATCATTCAGATATCAAATCTCCAGAGTAGGGAATAGAATCATAGAATCACCATTCCTAACGCTCCCTAAACCGTACCCCTCAGCACCTCATCCACCCGTCCCTTAAACCCCTCCAGGGTTGGTGACTCCCCCCCTCCCTGGGCAGCCTCTGCCAGTGCCCAATGACCCCTTTCCATGAAAAATTTTTTCCTGATGTCCAGCCTGAACCTGCCCTGGCGGAGCTTGAGGCCATTCCCTCTTGTCCTGTAGTGAGTTATCCTCCAGACATAATACTCCACATTAACTTTTCAAATCTATTAGGATAGAGATAAGTTTAGGCTTTAGGTCTCCTATGTTAAAGTTTCTGCCCTGCAGTTTTGTAAATAATTAGCGATACTTATGTAGTGGTTCTTAGTAACAGGCTTTTAGCGTGGGAAACTTTTAATACATTCTGTGATAGAAGTACCAAAAAACCCACGTATTCATGGCTGTGTTACCTAGCGTGCTTGTTGAATGCTTGAACTAAATGGAAATCTTACTAAATATGTTTCTCAGTTTTGCCTGTGGAGCGATCGTTCCAAGGTCTAAGCACACAATATGTTTGGAAAAATTATGGACAAAACAAAGGCACTAGATGATAAGATCCAGTGTTCCTCAGTGCTGTTGTCTTCTTCCCCCCTACAAATATATATATTCAGCTGTCATCACTTTAAAACTGCTGAAACAGGAGGTCTCACTCTCTTGCCCACATCTGGGCTCTGCTTCTACCTCCTACCTCATGCCAGCACCAGCATGTGCACATCTGTGCAGTGAGCCATTCCGGGGAATTAAACGGGCAGGAATTACTCCTCTGGGTTTGTCTTCAGATAGACAGGTTAGTAGATCTGCTAACCATGCCATCACACACTCATGCTGGCACAACAAAGAAGGCAGAAATGTGTACACAGCAATAAAACGGCAAACGAGATCACCCTCTCCAACTGCAGCCACAGACAGCGGGGGTTTGGGTCTGTCACTAAAAGCTCCCGGTCTCTCTGTCCAGGAGATCTCTGTTCAGAAGTCCTCCCATCAGAAATAAGAACGTAGTAAATCGTTTTGCTCAGTGTCAGGGAAAGACGGAGGACCCTGGAGTGGTTTTCATTATGCTTCACTCCACATTTCAGAAACATGTGAAGAGCCTTCTGAATCACACCCAGAAGAAATCTCACTCCGAGTTATGTGACTTTTCCTAGAATAAGATTCCATATTCTTGCTAGTTAAATTTTATAACCAAATCTCCTGATTTCTCACATTCAGATGAGTGGAAGACTTTTCCAGTCTCACCACTATCTTCGCCGCTCTTTTGGGTCCTATATATCCCTTATCCACGTACAGCTCCATATCTGGTCTCCAGTCACAATTATATGGGGAAGGGTTACAAAAGCCTACCACAATTTCTAAAATACTCAGAACTATTTGAAATCTGTGTGATGTCTACCGGCATCTAACTTACTTTCAGGTGGGGTGGGGAAGCTATGGGTTTCAATCGATCTGTTTTTGCAGAGGTTTGTGCTCCAGGTAGCCTGTAGGATTCACTCGCTTAGTGTCCATGGAAATGTCTTCTACTCATTTCCTCTCATGCATTTGGAAAACAGAAGTTTGGCCAAGGACTGCGATCAGCCCGGTCCCAGACTTATAATTTTTGTTCAAATGTATGCTCATTTTCAAATGGAGCTGTGCTTATTTCCCTGCCAAAACAAGAACACCAACAATAAACTATTTGGGAAAATCATTTGTGGCACTACTGAAAAGGTATCTAACAGTTCTAACCTCCTTTTGGCTTTGACAACAAGCAAAATTAATAATCATGATGCAAGATTTGGCTGGGCTCTGTCTCCCATTTTAATATAGCAAAGTGACAGCATTTGCACATATGGAGCATAAGAGAAGCCAGTATATAAAACACTGTTAACACTTCTTGCTCTTTCTGCACCATCTCTGCTTCTAATCCAAAAGACGTCACTTCTCCATTCCTACATTATGACAAGAGCTTAAGTAGGTAGAGAAGAGAAACGCAATAAAAAGTGTTGCCAAGCGTCAACCCAACTAAAGGTTTGGCGTGTTTCTCCTAATCTTTGCTTTCCTGTAACCCATCTGCAGTTTCTCCATGTAATCTCAGACAACAATTCTTTGAAGTTGCTCTGAAACAGCATCTCAGGATCTCCAATGACTCAATCATAAGTGCATTGGAAAGAAGGAAATAACACTCAAAATGCATATCAAATGTATTTGGGTAATTTGTAGGAAAGTGAAAATGGCAGTCGTGGTCGGTTCAAATATCTGATCAAACACATATTTTACATCATCATCAAGAATTGAACAAACAGCATGGACACCCTGAAAGAATTGGCTTAACGCAAACCAGGTAAAGCCTTCCCTCACAAGAAACAAGTCTCATCTTGGCTGCCTGCATGTCTCACTGACTCATTCCTTTCATTAGCTTCAGTATCCATTTTCTTAGAGCGGCAGTGCTGTACTGTGACGCATCTGATTAAAATTCACCCTCAAATCATGATCTACACCATACCTACAACACAGCCTTGAGTGCCCCAGTCACCGCGCAGAAGCCACCGTGTCTCCCTTTTCACACTGCCAGAAGTCTGCAACAATTTCTAGTGGGTGCTGCAAGACCTTCTTAATCAACTCCCTTGGCTGGCCAGCACGGAGGATGCAGGCTAATCTTTGTACCTCTTGCCCCCCTTCTGGTTCTGTATGCAACATCTCTAAACCAGCACTTTCGTTATTAAAAAAAAATAATAATCTTTTAACTACATTTAGCTCTGGTGAGGAAAGGAAAGGTTATTTTTTTCATACTGGCTGAATATACTAATGCTAGTCACAAACTAGCCATGAAAGAACAAATTACAGTAACAGATGTCCATATATCACTAAGGTGACTTCCCTCCCTATTTTTGTTTTTTATCAAAAATGGTGAGTCTGAAAAGTCAAAACAAAATTTTAAAAAAAACAACAAAAAACCAACCCTGCAGCATCTGTCTCAGCAGAGTTCAAGCTGGCTGACAGCTCCTTACACTAAGAAGCTGAGAATGATGCTATAATTAAAATTTAATGAACAACACAAAAATCTATTTTGTTTGGGAGAACCGTTATGAAAGTATAGAGAGAAGAACTGAATATGGTAATTTTGGTTTATCCCTGGCCCTGAATTTAATGATTAAACTTTAGCATCCTGAACAAAATTATTGTTAGCAACACCTTATAACTTAATTAATTATCAGTGTCATCTCTGTTAGGCATGGAAGCAGGTCTGAACCATTCCAAGTGAATGCATGGCTATTGGCACAACATCACTCTGAGTTCTCATTTGTTTGATGACTGTGGATTAATTCTTCCCGTCCTTATCACAGAATTTAAACTTGACCCAATTAATTTTCAGCCTAGAAAGGAATAAGCATGAAGAAGTGACTAATTGTTCTCAAGACAAAGGAAAAAGGCAGTAATGACACAGTCAGGGGCATCTTACCTGCGTTACTTTCCTTTTTGGATTTTTTTTTTCGTACAACGTGCATTGCTTTTTACTGAATTACAGTCAACTCCATGGGAGACAACACCATCCGTCTTATTTCATCCTTTAACAAGGACTTGATGAGGTGACACAGGACTGATTCTTAAAAACACATTACCTGTTATGTGAGGCATTGTGTGACAGGGAGAACTATCTTTGTGACAGGCACCTGACAGCAGATTTGTTGATTTCATGGTCACTTCATTTAAAGTAACAACAGGGTGAAATATGCCATCTGATAATCTGTTTGAATGTTGACTGTGAAAAGCACTTAACATTTCTGCCAGCTATTACTACTACTACAGAATCTGTTCTTCAATATGTGCAGTTTTACCAGCCTCTTTAATAATTATGTCAGAAACTCTTATCCTAGATTAAAGGAGGGGGTAGGAAAAAAAAGAAGAAAAAAAAAACAAAAAAAACCCCATCAGCCACAACTGAATTTTAAAAAAGTCACCTTAGAAGTCTGATATTGCATTCTGAAAATAGGAAGACTCAAAATTTAGGGCATGTCACACAGTGAGACTTCAGTCTGCAGGATGACCAGCTACTTGCTGTTTGAGGACAACTGCACCTGCACCGCATAGGTGATCTCAGAACAGCCTTTTTTTTGGGGTCAGTTTTCTTCTATGTGAAAGCTTAATCCAGATAATTAAGATCAAACATCTCCCTGCTTAGTTTTCACTGGTAGATACTGATTACAAATGATAAGAAGGGGGTGACTCGTTTTAGGAAGGGATTACAGTGAATTCTGATTATTACAGCTCAGGATGGTGTTTTAGTTAAGAAGCAGGTATTATACAC
Source organism: Cuculus canorus (assembly GCF_017976375.1). Lineage (NCBI taxonomy): Eukaryota > Metazoa > Chordata > Aves > Cuculiformes > Cuculidae > Cuculus > Cuculus canorus. Next base: position 64,642,327 of record NC_071405.1, on the reverse strand, counting down.
TCACAATCCTATGTATCAGCATGACAGGAATTATAGAAATTAAAATAGGAAAGCTTCATTAGTTCCTTAGACTCAGAGTTTGTAACACAAGAAACCAGAACAATAAAAAAAAAAAGAAAACAACCCAAACTATTATTACTTTCTAGTGACGAAATGAGTGAAACTTCTTTGTTTTCAAAGAACTTTGGGATAAGTACAGATACCTCTAGACTAATCTGGCAGCACTAAAAGTTAGGTCAAAATCTGTCCTTAAACAAAGCCGTCATCACATAAAAATGCATGCCATACACAAATCACATACACTTAATTTAAGCACAATTAAATGAGACAAATTCTAACAAATCAGTGCTGTACCCCTATGGTAATTAACACGTACTCACACATCAACTGTCTTGTTGATTTCTGCTAACCTCTATGAAACCTGATGAAGAAATACCTTGAAATGATATGATTTAAGCATTGTAAAGCCACATTAAATACGAACCAGAAGCAGGCTGGTTAAAATTTACACTTTCTCTGAAAGATTTTTGACACATTCAGTGCTTGTGAAAGCTGAGGGGATGACGGCCCCAGTCAAATACAGTTGAGTGAGCAGACTGCAAGCATCCCACATTCCACCTCCAGTGCAGTTCAACCGTGACGTGGAGGGACCTGCCTTCTCTTTTACTTCCCTCCTCACACACACTTTTATTTACTGTCTCATAAATATTTGATTAATTAATTCTTGTTGTTGCTTGTCGGTGGTTTTAGTACTTTTAATATTTTGCTACACAGTTTAACTTAAATTTATCCAGTCTTCCTATTTAGAAATAAAAATTATGGCAGTTTGACAGATAGTCCAAGACTATAGCAAGCATCTCATTCCTAATCTATGAAGATGTTATCAGAATAATTTTGCGTGGATTTGTTTATCTTTAAATCTTCTTTACTCAGGAAATAACCTCAGGGTTTCAGGTTCCCATCTCCTGGAATCACATCAATGGCAGCAAAAGCATGTATTTGAAAACTTCAGCATGGATGATGAATATTGTTTTTATAATCAGAACATCGGGCACGTTCTTTTACGGCACTGCTGACTCCGGTGTCTCCTGCTAAACTTCAGCTACATTAGAAAAACAACCTACAATTATTTTGTTAAAATAGCTACTGTCAATTTGAAATCTAGTCAATTAAAAACAAAACAAAAAGCAAAATAAAAACAAACAAAAAAATCCCTGTCAGGTGCTAAATAGACCCTTGAGCCCCACTTGCCAATTTCTGTGGTTCTAAAACCATATGCTCCCATTTTAAGAACGCCTTCTTTTCTTTCCCGTCTCTGCGCAAAAGCTTCGCAGACGACAAACAAAAAGTGAGGCATGGTGAAAGCTACCTGAGCAGAAATAGCTTTCAAAAGCGCCTAAGAGAAAAGTAAAGAAACCAGAGAGACAACATAAAAGGAAAAAATAAGTCTTATTTCTTAATCTATTTCACTTAGAGCGCTCTCTAGGATTACATAAAGTTCCAAGGGAGAAAAAAATGTAATTATGGGGAAAATCCAGTTCAGAGGTCTACCGTGACCCTTTAAGCAAGCGTTGGCTTTGAAGCACAGAAAAAAACCCAAAACCCTGTGGCTCAGATCTTGGGGTACGTTGTTTGAGTTGCATCACGCACAGATTCTGGGCACAAAGCCAGCGTTACTGGCCAAGTGAGGTCACTCACGTGCACGGGGATCTTCTGGTGGCACGGAGCCAGCCTCTGCTGCTCCTGTCATACCACCCCCTTCTCCTCAGCCTCCTCTGAGGGAATCCAGACAGGTCTGCCCAAACCACCTCAAATCCTTGCTTGATGCAACACTCGGAGCAATTTCAGGAGGCGCGGCAGCATCGCCGTGCGCGTACATCTCCCAGCCCCAGAAGTGTGGTTTTTCTCAGCTTCTCTGGAAAGTCTAGACTAAATTAACTTGACGGACCAAATTGGAATTGCAGTTCTTGTTGAACTCAGTGGGAAAATATGCAAAGTATGTTTACAGCCTTGTTAAGCATAAAGCCATTACAAGTCATATACCCAACAGGATTCACAACAACGAGGAAAACTGGCCACCTTTATGAAATACCACCAGCTCTCCGCGTTACCTTCCCTAGTGTTAATCTCCTAATATGAAGTCTCCTCCTGTCAGGAGGAACAACATTTGGCTTTATATTACCAAGTTGTAGAATTCATCACTTTCATCTCTCTGCCATCTGCAGGATATTGAAAATGAAAAGAAAACAGAATAGGATTTTTAACATGAGGGGAACACCTGATGTATGAAGTTATTCAAGCCCCAGGAATGCGTGGTATTACACATTCTCACTGTCACAGCCTTTGTTGAAAAGGATTTCCCTGACCTTTCCTCTAACCAGCAAACAAATAAGCCCTATCTCTCAGCAGGAGAGAGACACTGCTCCATTAGATCATTAAGCAGTTCTATTCAGACTATCCCAGTCTCCTGTCCTTGGCCCTGAAAAAAGAGCTGGCACCGGTCCAATCAGTCAGATAGAAGGAAGGCAAATGTGCTTTCGTACGGTACAGCTTGAAATGTCACAGCAGGATGAAAGTCGTGGAACAGACAGCAGTGAGGAAAAGATGTGGCGCTACATGAGGGGTAGTGTTCCAACAAGGAAAGGCTGGTGTTTCAGTCTGCCAAACAACGTAATGACTCATCCAGGCAGAAAAATATTACCACCATGGGAATATTTGGAACGTCTCAGTCTGAGAGTAATTAGGGACTAAACTACACTGGCATGCTTCAGTGATGAAATGAGAAAATAAGCAATACCTCTGTCAAGTTCTGATTGGCGAGTATTAAATGAATATGGGCTTCTATCATATCTGACCACAAACTAGTAACTTGCGGTAGATTGTCAGAACGGAGAAATATTTCCCCGTTCTCATAAAATACGACAGCACAAAAAAACCTGGTGAAGTGAAAAATGTTACACTTGGCAGTAAGAGTTTTAAGGAAAATCATTACCATGATTATATAATTTAATCCTTGTAACAGGCATTTGCACATAGCATTTTCAACCTCTAATTACTCTGTCTGCAACGGAATAAAAAAGGGTAAAAAGAGGATGGGCAAAAGCAGCAAACGCTGACAGTTTCGTTTTATTAATAACTACTGTATACAAACCACTAAATGAAAAGCACAAATGTTTAATGGATATAGGTAATGGGATTATTGTGCTACTTATCGGTTGTAAAAATGTAAATACTTTGGCAAGAAGGACAAATGTTAATTTTTATTCTTTTGTATTTCCAACTCGTGCACAATCTGTATTCATTAAGCAATGCAAAAGGCCTTTTTTTCTTTATAATTGTAAAGTGACATTATAATTAAATTGTATAACCTCAGCAGCATCTGCAATTTAAAGGATCACTTACAAGCTGGCTGGACAAAGTGCACCACATTAAGCCACAAAACTGAGTTACACATCAATAACCCTTCATTCCAGTGGCTGGGTCAGAACCTTAGCAACATGGAAAAAAAAAAAAAAAAAAGATTATTCAGAGTAAAAAGGTTTAGAAGGTCAGAACACAAAACTGCTTACAAGATCAAAATTCCTGGGATTCTTTAAGACTGCACATACTGAAACCTACCACAACACCTGTTTGACTTCTTTTGGCAGGATGACACTTGTAGTACAGCTGAACTAAACACAGCTCCCAAAATTAAATGGAAAGGGCAAACACAAATTACCTCTGCACAATACGAACAACCCCCATTAGACTGGCTTAATAAACTCTAATAGATGTATAGCTTAATACAATATTCAGCTATTGACATAAACATAAATATAAATTTCAAAGAAAATAACCTACTTTAGTAAAACTACCTGCGCAATAAAAATTAATGAACTCCAAATGATCCTGCACATCTCAACCAAATTGCATTTTCAGGCTCACATCTTCAGGACATGCTGGGTGGTTTGATGCATTCCCACAATTCATCTTCCTGCTAAGCCAATTTTAATTTAAATGCAATTAAAGGCTCAAAATGAACATTATGTATTAGATAAAGCCTTGAATCTGCAGACTATCATAAATATGATTTTCAGAAAAATTAATTACAAGCCATTAGGGTACAAGTCATCTTACTGCAAATGTTGAGTTAAACTGCAGAATCAGTTTGTTCCTTCCATTAAATGTTAAATACTGATTTTAAGCTTTGCTCCAAGTTAATAGTAGAAGGTCAGCATAAAAGAAAAAAAGTGTTTCTGAAATAATCCTCAGAGATTCTGGAGATTTATCAATCCACATTAACTGAAAAAAAAAATGTATTCTCTTTAAATGCTTTGAAGCAATGAGCTTTTGATCCACTTTTGGTCAACTTGAAATAATAATAAAACTCTGCACATTCTCCTTGTCCTCTGAATATAACAGATTTCTGCAGAAAACAGGGTTGGTGCATAACTGCTTCGAATGAAAAATCATTATATGTTTTGTGGTGTTTCTAACCAGTAGTCAGTAGACATTTGCAAACCACAGCAGAGATTCCTGCATTGTAGACGATGTGCCTCCAGGCACACTGTAGATCTGATGTAGGAAACCTGCAAGAAAGTCAACAAAGAGCTTCTTTTTGTTGTCACTTGCTGTGAGGGGGAACCTGAGAATCAGTACGATTCCAGCATTCAAGCAGCAACTGCAGAAAACACCGCGATTGCTGTCTTCAATGTATATTGAAGTTACTCCAACTTTTTAGATGTTCCTGAAGAAGACTCACAAATGTGCCTCTAACTCCTTCATGTGCCCGTAACCGCAACCATGACGCAGAATTTACGCACTCTAATTCGTTCTATACACCTTTAGGTACATAGAACACATCAGATTTTCAAAATGAAACAAAAATTGTTTATCGCATATTGCAAAAAGTATGTTTAACATGCTACAGAGACAAAGGTATGAGCATATCACTTGGAACTAAAAGCATTGTCCCAAAATCGCAACATCTGAATCTCACTACTGGCTGTGTTCTTTAACACCACCCCATAGCCACTAAATTCTTCCCACCAATATTAACCACTATAGATTCAAGGGAAAACTGTGCTTCATTCCTGTCTCCCAAACTGACATATTTTATACACAATATGTCAAAACTATGCATTTTTCATTAACTTCTGTTCTATCATTAAACAGAAAAGCAACGACACGGTTGGTGAAATTCAGCCATTAATCTCATAATAATTGCTTATAAACGTTCATGCTACATTGAAGAGCTGAATGCAACGCATGCAGTTGAGGGGGTCAAGGTAACTTTAAAAAATAAATCTTTATTGAGCCACAGCTTTCTTTTTCTGACATTATTCAATTTAGGCACAGATGCTGAAACTCACACCTTCATCTTCCGCACACTTGATTCAACTTAATTTTATCTGCTTGAATATCAAACGTTTCAATATCCACCTGTATACCCAGGCCCTTCTCCAGTTGTTAACTACTCCAGCCCTCCGGGGGACTGCGTGTGCTTTCTTCAATCCATTTACTGTTTTTTGCTTGTCTACCTCTATCCCTAGACACTAATGTACTCACTTCGGGATATTAGTAGCTAACCTCTGTGCAGTGGGAGTTTAATGAAATATCAGGCCATCAAGCTGGATGAATGTTATTTTGGCAATTGAACTTCATAATTTAAGGGCACTAGTAAGAGATTCTCTAATTTCAGGGAAAGTAGAAAGCTGTTACATTCTGTAGATTATATTAAAATACTTCGTAGGCTTGTGGATTCTTGAACAGTTATACTTTGAAGAGAGCAAAACTCCTATGCAATAAAATTTATTATTTTCCTTGGCAGTTTCAAAAATCAGAGGGACAACCAAGTCCAACAAACACAGAATACAACTCTTTCCCAGTGAGCTTGTTGCACAATTCCACTTTTCACTGGCATACAGTTTCTCTTACAGCTGATGCTGTATGATACATTTACAGACATCCAACATCCTTTTCATGATGTGGGTTTCTCACAGCAACATATAATAACTGAGAGAGGGACACCCACCTAGAGCTGTAAAGAGAATAGAAGTTACTTGAAGCTACCACATCGTGCTCTATGAAGAAAAGAAGTAAGCCACAAACTTTCTTCATGAAGACAAAGCTGACAGGCACCTAGCACCTCAGTCGCTAGAATAACTGGTAAAATTCTCAGAATGTTATTTCTGATTGCATATTTTGCAATTTTTGTACTTTTATGCAGACCATCCTGAATCCCTAGCTAGTATTCAGAGTTCTACTCCTGATGACTTTAAAAACAAGAGATTCAGATGGCTGATCAGAGTCCACTAACATCACTGGGGTTCTTCCCATTGACTTCAGCGTATTTAGCATTAGCATTAGTAAAGTCAACCTGAGAAAAATTAGTCTGAATACATCATCTAAAATACGGAACAGATCCACACCATGCACTCCTCTTTACCCCTTCAATTGTCTGGTATACACCCGCATGTTAGCAAACGCAAGGTTAAAAATATTGGTTTAGAAGGTCACAAGCAAAACCACTCACAAGATCTAAATTCCTAGGATTCCTTAAGACTGCGTACGTTGAAATCTACAATAACACATTTGGCTTTCTTCAGCAGGACAGACACTTGTAGCTGGGATGAACTAATTCCCCGAGTTAAAAGGAAGGGCAAACACAAATTACCTTTCTGCACTACACGAACAACCCCCACCAGGCTAGGTTAACAAACACTAATGGTAGTCTGTCTAGGGACAGGGGCTTGTCTTTTCACCACCAGGCTTGTAACTCGAAGTCTAGAAAATCTGTATCTACCACTGATGATAGAATACACCTTAAGCCAAGTACAAGGGGGAAAGAGAGAGCAGGAGATTGCTGCATTCACCAGTGAGATGCCTCTAACTCTGCAAGATGAATGCATAGCAATGCGATGGAGGAAGCAAGAGAACGCTCCAGATCTAGTACAGTGAATAAAATAGAGATACAATGAGCTGTTGTCCAGATTTTCAAACACAATCCCCTTTCATTCTCTCGAGCTCACTGCTGTTTGTCATTAGATTTTTCATTTCCAAATAACTCAGCAACTAAACAGGTGGAAAAAGTCAAACTCTGCCAAGCTTGGCTGCCCAGGAAGCTGTTGAAACCATGAGGTTCCCATTCAGAACAAGGTCTTTGTGACAGCATGAGCTCACTCTGAATAGCTGTGTGCTCAGCGATGTGCATGTTAATGAATACATTGTTCATTGTTATCACAGAATGTTATTCAGGGTTTCACACAAACACTAATAAAGGTATTTTTTAGTTTGTTTTTTTTTTTTTCCACTGCAAATTGCAACACAAAGTACTTTCATATTTGCCTCATCCTGGCCACTGCTTCTTAACCGCTTCTCTTAGGAAAGCGGTCCAAGGCCACTTCTCTGGCCATTCCTAAACCTCATTTTCATTTGCTATTGTCAGCATATTAATCAATTTCTATTTCCATTGTACTCTGCATTCAAAACTCAACCCTTTTCATCCACACGCTCCTGTCAGATTCCAGCACCACATTCTGCCTTCAAATCCATCCAATTTTTCAGAAGTTCTCACAAGTAAGACATATCTTCCTCTGCCTTTAACTTCATCATCATTATCTTTCCTTGGAAGGCTGAGAAACATCACCTTAAACGAACTTCCTTGTTGATGAACTTTGCTTAATATTCAGTCTTTCCTAAAAAACTCTTACCCTAAGCTTAGTAAGTTTGCATTTATCCATAAACATGACATGCGCACACACTCAAAATCAGCCTGGCTTTCTATAAAGGTCAAGATGTTCTCCAAAAATACCTTAATTCTGATGAAATTGTATAGTCCTTAGATGAGACATGGCACTGAAGTTCCCTAACTCTACTACCAGAAGCAGCAGGAGTTTGCCTCCAGAGCAGTGAGAAGATTCTCACACGAATGACAGTATTTTAACCGTGGCCAAAGATTTGAGCAAACTACACATAAACTGTTTACTTCAACAAAAACATTTCACAGGCAGTTCTGCCAGAATAATGAATGGGTTTGAAACAGTTGTAGCTTTACTGGATATCAAGGACTAGAGCTAGTTGCAATAGCTTCTCAAGCATTTTCACGATACAAGAGGGTAAATTTCAGGCTCACAAAATAAACAGTTTGCGAAAATGCTGAAAAATGTATAGGATTGCTTTTTATGTTTAGCTATACTGACGCACAAGCTTTTATTTGGGGTTCTGTGAGGCTGAATCAAAAAAAGAAATTCTATAGAAATCTGTTTTCTGCCTTTTGTCTTTGTGAGCATCTATATAACTATTTCAGTAGGTTCATAACTAACTTTAAAAAAAAATAAATAAATAAAAGCAAGGAACTGGTCCTGTTGTAACCATTCGCTAGGTTTAAGTTGAGTTTCCACAATGCTAAGCTCACGCATCTGCCTAAACACATTTACAACTAAGACCTTTCTGAATAACTTCTGAGCATGGCCTGAAGCCACTCAGCTGCATCAGGGTTATTCTGGGATGTTTCACAGGATTATTTTCCTTTCAGCGGGGAACTGCTGGTACCATTCCCACACACGTACCTATGCTGGCTTACTCAAAAGATAGCTTAGAAACAGTATTTCATAATGGGACACGCTGAACTAACAAACAGAAAAGGATGAAACAATCATTTCCTGCTGATCTCTGGGTTTTTGTTAGGATTCCAGATGGCTTGTGTTCAGCACACAGGTTAAATAACGTGACTCATATTTATTTGACTAAAATCTGTAATATTTCTACACTAGAAAGGTCCCATTCACCATTTAAAAGAAAAGATCTTTCTGGTTTTAAAATGTATGCATTATACTTCGCTGCTAATCCTACATAAAGTTTGGTGGTGTGGAGCTAGCCCACTTCCTTTCAGGAACAGTGCAACTCAATAATTTTCTGGTACTGTTAAAAGAAAAGAATTTCCATGCGCACGACACTGATACACTGGTAGAGACAGACCACTATTTCCCTTTCCCAACACCGTAGATAACCCACGGACTAGCTAGAGGAATATCCAGGAAAAATGGAATAGTCTCCAACAGAGATTACCACTCCAGAGAGGAAATTCTAACTGGAAACAGAAAGTATGATGCATTGCTGATGTTAATAGCAGCTATGGAGAATAGCATTTAGGAAAGAAAATATTGGAAAATAGTATTAACAAAATGACATAATTTCTAGGACTATACATCAAAGATGTTCTCACTCAGCAGTGGCTAATGTGACACCAGCGATCCATTCAGCCTCCAACTCGGAAGTTAGTTTCATCCCAAGGCTACCATCAGCACTAGGGATGCTATTAATATTTTTAAGATGAGAATTCATGTGAAATGTAGAGATTTAAAATGAAGTCCTAATACCTGTCCAACACAAAGAATTAGAAGTGCAATCTTCACATAAAAGTAGATGCACTAGAACAAAAGACCACAGGACATGATATTGGTCTCACAGAGTGCGACTTTTCCAATCTATGATTCTATGATTTTATGATTCAATTAAAATTCAGAGTATTTCCAAGAAAATCAAGATTGTTATACACATATATTAGAGCAAATGAAATGTGAATCAGGATGGTTGTGGGTGAGAACTGTACTTGGACACCAGAGGCCCTCAATTTCTAGATGGAATCATAAGAATCATTCAGGTTGGAAGGGACCTCTGGAGGTCAACTAGTCCACTCTCCTAATGCAAGCAGGGTCAGCAATGCATTCAGAGCAAGCTGACTGGTCATAAAATTCTCATTTAATTCTATGAGCCACACAATAGTAATAGTTTGACACTATACCTTAAGGTATGGAAGAAAACAAAGCTTTTTGAGTCAAGGAAAAATTCTCCTTACATTACCCCTGATGTACCCAGATAGTTAAAAGATTTCTGTACTGCAGGCAACTTCCAGGCTGAATAGAGGAGTAACAGAAGAGTTGTTCTGTTGTTTCAAACCAAAATCTTTATAACACTCACAGTAAGTTTCTCCTCCAAATCTTTTTGTCTCTTCTTTCCTAGCCTGCAGGTTTAATTTCTCTCTCTGTGATTGGTTAACCTATCCACCTCAGCACTTACATGACTCTACAGTAATAGTAGCTGAGTACCTCAACTACAGATGAATTTATTCCCATAATTTTATTGAGGGATACAGAAATATTATTATCCACATTTACAGACAGAGACCAAGACAAGGACAGATTAACGGATTTGTCCAAGGTTATTCAAGAACTAGGAACTAGGTTATATGTCTTCAATGTCAGACTAACACTTACGCCCTTAAGCTACTACTCCTCTTCCTAAAACAACTCTGTTCTCCACTTTTTCTTTACACTAATCTCAACAGCTTCATCTTTTTTTCCTCAGATCTTTCCTTGCCGATTTGTAGATCATCATCCTTTCTTGTCTTTATTTTGTTTCACTTTCAGCTACCAAGAACCCTATTTCCTTTTCTGTATTTTGCTAGCATAATTTTCCTCGATGTATGAGGTTCCATTCTGTCCCCACACCCCACACACAACACCGAATAACCTGCTGGTCGCATTACCCTTGGGACATGCTTTCAAAAGCTATATTGTAAACTATCCCATCACATTAGTTTGTAACTCACAGTTAACACCCAAACTCCACAGAGGTTCACACTGTGGTCCTAGTCTGTAAAAGCCACCACTGCTTCAGGCCAGTAAACGTGGACCAAGCTGGAAATGGGCCCTTATAGACACTGTGAGTACAACTGGCTTAGAGCACTTGGCTCCGTGAACTCAAGACAGTTCAAGCAAGTGCATTAAAAGCTGAGCAGACACAGCCAGGAAAGCTCATGGTTTTAGCAGCTTGGGTCACCAGGTACCTGCCTTTCTACCACAGCCTCTGCTCAGGTGGACTTTGAGTTGACAGATCTTTCTTTTAGTTTCAGATTGCTATTTAGAAGACTTTTAGGATGACTCCACCTATCTTAGAGGACATATTATTCCTGACTGCTCCTACCAGCGCATCACACACTCTTACACCTCTTGTCAGCCTTCAGCAATATCAGTCAGAAAGAAATGTCATGTCCTAAATATTGAGCATATCAAAGCCTACTGATGGGCTCCAAACATTTATACTGAAATTTGTGTTGAAATAATTTGTGCAGAAAATGGCGTCTTAACAACAATTTGCTTTCATAGCCCTCGCTCGAGTCCCCCACCTGAAGATTCATCAAGCTAATCAACAGAAATGTTGTACTATTAAAACAGAAAAATTTACCCTGGGAAAATGCCAGGAGCCGGCAACGCCCCTTTCTGATTATTTACTACACTGCATACAGCCACCACACTGTCCTGTTTGCCCACCGCATAACAAAGGGCAGCCTCTGGACAGAAACACAACACTATGGAGAGGACAAAGAAATGAGTCCTGGGAAAAACAAACAAGAGAAAACAATGTTAACGTGTCAGGAAAAACACTTTATAGGACAAGAAAAAAATCCATCTCCTTTCAGAGAAGACTGTTTTATTAACCAACAAGAAATTTTGTAGTCTTCTGAACCCTGACCCAAAATTACAATCTGAAGAAATAACAACTGTCAAAAGTAACTTTCTTCTTTTTCAGCTATTCAGGAGGCTATCTTATATCCTTACCAGCTGATTCAATAACTTAAATCTTCCACTCCTAGCACTACAATAAATTATATTTCAGAAACATCTGTTCAGACATTCCTACTCAACTAGCAGTCTACAGCACCATCTTATACTTCCTCAAGGAAGCCATTACTCCTATTTTCTTTCTAGTCAGTGGGTATCCTCAGTCCTACTGAATTAATCTTTTCCTAACATTGGAAGATGTGTTTTCTCCATCTCTCAGTGAGTGGCAATTTGCCATATACTAGCACAGCATTTACACCTGGATCTGCTCAGGATGTCAGCCCAGTGCAGAACACGAACACTACCAACAATTCAGATGAAATTCAGAGCCTACAGAATATTTCTTCCCTTGGACAGCTGGAATTATTTCTTTACCTTGCTTTTTACTATATATCTTAAAAAGCATTCTAAAGAAGGTCGTCCGTACTCACGCTAGTGAGGTCACCGATACCTAATAGGATTACTAGGTAAACTACAGCTAGTCAGATGGACATTCGCAGGAAAATGCCTTCTAATAAAAGCTTGCAGAAGATGGCCTTTGAACTATTCTTTGTGTATTACATTGCTATGACAGCTCATTCTCACTTTGGTTTACTTAATCACAACTCCTCACCTGAATTTCATAATAAAAACTTATCATTTTCTGTTCTACTTCTAAAAAAACCACTATTTCTACCTCCCACTCCACTTAGCAATCTTAGAAAGTACTCTCTGCTACATTTAAGCTATTAAAAGACCAATACAACTGAACAAGACAAGTACTGATTCCATATATGCATCTCTTTTGTTCCTGGAACTGTTACTACACATTATCAAATCAAATCACTGGGATTTGATTTTTAAGTGATACAAATGTTGCTTACCGTGAGGTATTCTACTTAAAGTAGAATGAAGTATAGCTAGAATAGCTCAAGTACTAGAATTACTATTCTTTTATATATATATGATAAGGCTATCGGTCTCGGTTTGTTAAAACAGAAGAAATTATTCAGACTTTTATAATTAAGTTATTTTTACAGTGCAGTGCACGTATAAAGATATAAGTTCGCAATGGCTGAAAATCAAGGCAAGTCTTCATACTCAGAAAGCTGAAACCAACCCAGTAGATTACTTGGAGGCTAATAAAATAGTAGAGAAAGCATGAAAAAAGCAAATCTTCTTGTGAAAAGATCAAAATTCATAGCCTTTAAAAATATCTTACAGAGCCAACTAGTTTGAAATATGTAAATATCCTGGTGCCTGTAACAGGCTTACTCATGTGTTTAAAGTTAATCAGGTGTGTTCATCTTGGAAGAGCTGGATCCAAATTAAAAGGGATGTGCCATAAAACTTTATTTCTTATTTGGACCTTAACTTGACTAAAACCTACTTTGAAGCCCCCTTCAAACAGCTGAGCAGAGGATTCAGTAGAGGATTTCAATATAACTCAGCATGGCAAGTTCCTTTACAGGACACTTCCAACATATAAGACAAAAATTAATAATGGAATGTTTCTGGTCTACAAAGAAAAGACAACCTGCTTATCACAACTTTCTAGTCTAAACAGCTTTTTGAAAACCTGTCTCACCTACCTTACGTACAGAGCACGGGCAACAAGCCGCCAACCATCTCAAAGGAGAAATGCTATTATTACCTTCAATTTTTGAGTTTTTCAGACAGAAATGCTGGGTGCATTTGAATGGGAATGCCACTTTATTGATTAACTACTCCAGCTTGGTAGGCTGCATGCCTCCTTTGATGCCTATTTTTTTACAGAATTCTATATCCATTTTTAAATAAGCACATCTTTATATTGTTTAGGTTCATAATAATGTTTTCTCAAAATAACTAATGCCTTGTGTGCCGGTGACAATATTCTTCACAACACTATTAGGTCTATAAAGATTTGTATTATTACCTCCCTAACTTAAGATATCCTGATATGCTGAACGCTCACGCAGCGGTCAGGTTATCCTTGTTAGTACCTTATGAGCACATACTCGGGACTTTTACAACACACTTTACCTTAAAAAAATTAAAATCTCATGGTAATCAACTAATGGTAAAGAAAAGCCAGAAACAGATAAGATATATGCATGCATTATTGCACACACTAGTGAGAAAGGTTGTCATCTGCACGATGGCTTTATAGAAGGCAGATACATTCTAGGACTTCTGACCCAGATTTGTGTAGTACCAAAAATCACTTAAATAACTGGGATGTTAAAGCTCGTTAAATGTTTTGCTATCTTTGCTTCTTAGCTAATTAGTAGAGAGCCAATAACATCAGTAGCTAGAGACTGCAGGAAGTTCCAATAAAATCACAGGAGTTTTAGACAAATATAGTGAAAAGTCATTAGACAAACCAAAGCAGGTTCTGCTCTCCTCATGCATAAAGTTTCTCTCTTTCCTTTGCTCTTGTGAGGGGTTTTTTGTTTGTGTTTTCTTCTTTTAAGCAAAACTGTGAACACACAGAGTATGCAACAGAGATTCACCGATCACAAAATATTAAAACCGGATAGCACATCGATGAAATCTCATATTACCACTATCTCTGCTAAATCTCCTCTTTGTGATGAACAAACATCCACTGAATTATCAGGATATTCTCTCTTACGTTGCTGTGGCTTCCTTTTAAGACAACTCACACACGTAGTGACCCTGTCTGACTCGAGTTCAGAATTTGAATATGAAAACACTCATGGGGATGTGGCTGTGATCCTAAAAATACCTCCATGCTTTCATAAGAGATCTGAAAAGACATTCTCCAAAATCTTCAGTTTAACAGCAGATGCTGGTAACTTCAGTTGCTGAAATATATCCTTGAACCCAGAGCACCATGCAGGTGGGTACCACTTTCTGCTGAACCACGGTTTTCAATGGTAGGTACGTAAGCTTGGAGGTTTGTCCCTTTGCACTGAGTGCAAGATCAGACACCAGGACATCTCACAAATCTAACAAACCTGAGCATGCTCCCACGACTTTTCACATTCTTTCAATATTTTTACTGTAGAATACAATATGATATTAACAAAATTCTATCGCAAACACAAAGAAGGTTGATCTACCCATTACAAAGCATGTCAAGACCAATGATAATTTAAATATTCATAATTAACGATGGCTGTTAGATTGCTGGTTGAATTCTGTTATATCTGTCCCACAGAAGTGCCTTTTAGTTGAGCTACTGCATAGGAATACTTTGGGAAAGTCACCTGCCCAGTTGAGAAATCAATACTTTAAAAAAATACACTGTACAAGTGTCCTGTTTAGAGCAAAGAGAAATTTCCTTGTTTTAGGAAATGCCTATAAAGAATCAATCACCGGCATTCTCACAAAGGAAACAACAGCTACAGTATCAGTAATATCTTCCAGCAGCTCTTGGAAGGTTCAGCTTTGGCCAGTCTATGTTTTAGGCTGATATCTTGGTTCTCTGAAACATCATTTTTTCTTTCATATGAAAGGCAGTTAAGGTAGATGCTGGTGGTCATTATTGGACGTGGATATCCTGAAAACAGGAACTCATCATAACCAATAAGGTGATGTTTCCCCCAGTTTGAAAACTGCCCACTTTCAGTTATTAGCATCTGGCTGCTGAAGGTACATTATTAGGTTTCAAATCTGCCGTATTTTATATCCTCTGTGCAATTGGCCACTGTATCAGAGAAATTTAAAACAGTTTTAAGGTGTGATGCATACTATGGGCTCCTTACACTGAAGTGTCACGCTCCTGATATAACACGAAAATATCAAAATACTGAAATACTTCCAGCATTTCACCCGAATATTCATACATATCCCACAGTAATTTTATTTTTTTTCACTTTGGAGTCTAGTTGTAATATCTAGATTTCTTTTGTGAAGTTACTGGCCATTCTATGCTCATGATTTCTCAACATTGAGAGGTCAGAACCACTTACAACTGGGACTTAGTGACTGAGATGGTTTTATTTCTATGCACATTATTCTCCTCCACCCAATTCAAGAAAATAAATTACTATTCATTTCATTTGCCAACAGAGACTTGAGAATAATAGTGTAAGTCTGATAGTGCAGTGTGTGATGGTGTAAGCTGTGGCATATAAGATATTATTGGGACAAGTTTGGATAGACACATTATACATAAATGAAAAAGCAGACCATCACAAGCAAGATCTAATAAAACTCATATACCACATAATTTTTTCATGTATTCTTTATATGACACATTTTTAAATGCTATTTTTAAAATGTATTGGTTTCTTTGAGAGCTTTAAAACATTTTATGGGAACCGTATTGCATAAACTTTAAACCATAAAATCTCAGTACATGTCCAACACACAAACCTCAGAGAAAAGGGAAAAAAAAAGCAGCAGACAAACATTTAAACTTATCTGAAAGCTACCAGAGTAACTTTTTACTGGTAAAAGCAGGGTATCTTTGAAGTTCAATGTTTCAAGACTTTCCAGAGCTACTCTCTATTCTATCAGAAAGTGGAGTTTCCTTTCCTTCTCAGTTGTAACGTAATTTCTCGCTTTGAGACACAGTGCTTTCATCCCCTCAAATACTGGCAATTTTGGCCCTCACCTAAGACACTGATGGGAAGAACGGACTGTTTTCCTGCTAGACAGATCTTAGAATATCTGAAAAAAAGGAATAAAATTCTGGATGCCTGTTAGTATACAAATATGAAGTCATGGGTTCCTCATAATGGCAATTAAGTATTTTATCATCAACACTTAATACAGTAGCAATGTTGACATTTGACATACTGGCATCACAACATACTGAAAGTAAAACTTGAGTGTAATCAAGAGAAAACTTGATCTGCTAATCTCGAGTTAAAAAACTATTCCAGAGTTTGATGTTATATTAGATAAGATGCCAACATATCACAATTTATCATGATTTAAAACTGCTAATGCTTAGACTGCCATTTCTTATCTCTATACGTTCAATATACTTATTTTTTAAGGGAAATCCTCCCATATAGAATATGCTAGTTTATAAGTGTCCTAATTCACAGCATGTATAGGTATGTTCCCATCTGGTAGCCAAGGTCTGTCACTATATTTGATCATAAAACTGCTATATTTTCCCTACTTCCCTTTCAAGCTTTTCCCTGAAAAAACAGATACAAATATTTTCACCTTTTAACCACCAGTTATCTGTTCTCCACATCTTTCAAGAATCACAGAATCATCAGGTTGGAAAGGACCCACCGGATCATCGAGTCCAACCATTCCCAACACTCCCTAAATCATGCCCCTAAGCACTTCATCCATCCATTCCTTAAACACCTCCAGGGAAGGTGACAATTGATCACCTCCCTGGGCAGCCTCTGCCAGCGCTCGAATGTTGTAAGAGTAAACGCAGAAAACATTTGACAATCTTATAGAGCAACTGGAATCAGCATCCAAATGTAGTACTACTCCTACTCCTCCTCCTAGGCTTTGGAAATACATACATCTATTTAGTTAGACTTCTTGTGCAAGAGACAAACACAGCCAAAGAGTTTGTACTATGAAGGGACAAGGAAGGATGTTTGCTTCTGTTCTGTCTTAGCATCCACTTTAATAACCTACCACAATGTTACGGTGGGTTCTGCAGTGTTATGTTGTATTGATTCCAGTCTCTGTACTCCTACCTACCTGTAGGACGGCTCCTGCACCTACACATGAGGCAGCTGAAACACGGTGGGGCAGGAGCAGAGGCCCAGAATGCGCAAAGTAGCTCGTGGAATCAGAGCTATAATTATTACAATTAATAACATAACCATAACAACTAATTAATCAATTAAAATATCAATCCTCCCTTAATGAGAGAGATAAGAGTTTGAATTCATTATGGTCAGAACACTTACATGAAACATTTTTAGCATGTAATTTCTTGAAACAAATTTGGTTCTGATGGAAAGTAGACACCCAATATTTCATGTTGATCTGGTGTCTAAAAACATTCCAATTATGCTTAAGAACTGTGTCATCTTTCTACTCCTTGGTATCTTCCTATTCCACTCAATGACAAAATAATTGAAGTTGTTTGTGATTGATGCTCCGTTCTTATTACAGTTATTTCTTGGCTTTGTAAATTCTTCCTGATCTGCCTTCTCATTCTTCCCTAGAGGTGTGCATGACTTCTCTCTTCCTTGAATTCAAAACCCTCTAACATATGGTTCCACCAAAGCTCAAAAATTGTTTACTTTTTAACTGTACTGATCATGACAAACGAGGAGAATAGTGCCAGATTACCTGCCAGCCTACACATCACTTTATTCAAACATTCATAAGCAACTTTATGAAAGTTAAAATACATTTCTCAGTATAATTTGTATAAGTGTTTAATCTCTCTACTCTCTCTTCCTTTTTGTTTTCCTGTTATAAACCTTAAGGGTGAACCAAAGCTTAATGATATGCAGTCTACTGGGACCCAACAGGCAGTGGCTGATGAGCACAACGCGTACAGAGGGAAAAGCAAAGGGGTTTGCCTTCCTCTTTCAAGGCTATTGCCTCTTACTAAGAATTTCTTAATAATAGGAAAATAAAAAAGTGGCAGACTCCCAGCAATGGTGGGGAGCAGGGTGGGAAGGGGGGCTTTTGATGATACTAATGATTTAAGTCTTTTTCTAGTGCTGTTCAGAGCAAAAGTAATCTATTTCCTACTTAATAAACATTTTTTTTTTCTATTTTGTCTTTTTAACTGGCTCAGTCAAGTAAGCAATTCACCTTCCATGAAGCCTCTGAAGAGGTTTCATTCCCCTTTTCAGTGGTGGGAGGGCTTCTAAACTGAGGTTTGTTTGTTTTTTTAAAAAAAACAACAAAACAAACAGTAAGCTCAGATGACAGAAAATACAATTAATAATTGTGGCCTTTTGAGAATAGGTTAGATATGAATCTGTTCTGGCTATTTACCATAGTGAAGAAACAGATGTATTTTGGGGATAGGATGTTTCACAAAGTACAGTCTTTATTTCTGTGTTACCCTTCCACAAACTTTACCAAAAAAAACATTCCACAAGAGCTACAGATGTCTCTCAAGCCAAAACAAGAATTTAGGAAAACACTCTTCTGAGTGGCATAGTCACGTCTGCCTGTTTGGTTCACTATTTGCCAGAAAGTAGTACTGCTTTTATAGAATCATAGAATCACCAGGTTGGAAAGGACCCACTGGATCATCGAGTCCAACCATTCCTAACACTCCCTTAATCCATGTCCCTAAGCACTTCAACCACCCATTCCTTAAACACCTCCAGGGAAGGTGACTCCACCCCCTCCCTGGGCAGCCGTTCCAGTGCCCAATGACTCTTTCCGTGAAGAATTTTTTTCTGCTATCCAGCCTGAACCACCCCTGCTGAAGCTTCAGGCCATTCCCTCTTGTCCTGTCCTCTGTCACTTGGGAGAAGAGCCCAGCTCCCTCCTCTCCACAACCTCCTTTCAGGTAGTTGTAGAGAGTAATAAGGTCTCCCCTCAGCCTCCTCTTCTCCAGGCTAAACAATCCCAGCTCTCTCAGCCGCTCCTCGTAAGACTTGTTCTCCGGCCCCCTCACCAGCTTCGTTGCTCTTCTCTGTTCACGCTCCAGAGCCTCAACATCCTTCTTGTGGTGAGGGGCCCAGAACTGAACACAGTACTCAAGGTGCGGTCTCACCAGTGCCGAGTACAGAGGGAGAATAACCTCCCTGGACCTGCTGGTGACCCCATTTCTGATACAAGCCAAGATGCCGTTGGCCTTCTTGGCCACCATGGCATTTTTTGACGAAAAATTCTTTAATGCTAGTTACCATGTGGATAATTTCTTCTGCAGAGGGCAAAATAACATTCCTCCTTTTCTAATTTGTTAAGGCTCATTAATAGCTTGTTGTTATTTGACTGGACTAGCAACATGCCCTGATGTGCTACTCATTCAAAAACTGGCTCCTTTTTGAAGCTTGGAATAGCAGAGCTGCTGCCTTTGCAATGATGCTTTCAGTAGGAATCCCGTCATCCTCTTATTAGACCGTCTCATGGTTTCACCTGAACGGACGCGACTCAGCTGCAGGAGGTTACGTGTGGTGACAAAGGTGTGAAGCACAACTGCAGCAGGAATAACTAATATTGGCATTGAATTGTTAAAAGTTATTTCTTTGTCACCTTCAGTTCTGCTATAAGGTCCTTTGGTATGGAAATAAAATCAGACTCATTCAAAATTTCTTTACAAATCATAATCCTGAGAACTGACAACTCCCATCAGTTCTCAAGTGAGTAACAACACTGCAGATTTCTGCCTTAACAATCTGAACCTCTTCTGGAGTAACGCAGTGGGATACAGATCCCAAGAAAAAATTCACGGTGCATATTCAAGCTACATCCCCCACCGCTCAGCTTTAACAAATTCACTTCCTAGCATTATTTTTGTCTTCACATGTTTAAACATCCAAAACACTTAGACAAATTCCAATTTCTCTGTGCTCTCGTCTACACTCCTGACACATTTCTGCCTCAGACTGTTTAGGGATTGGTGATTGTCATTTCTCCTACAGGAACAGACTGAAAACTGGGGGAGGGATTCCTACTTCTTGTGTTAAGCTTCTCCTACTCTGTCTGAAAGGCTTGCACGAGACACTCTACCACTTAGCATTACCACACCCACAGCAACTTGGAACATATGCTTTACTTACTTAAAACTATTGTTTACAGTTGCAAGAAAACAATTTTTCTTTTTTTTAATGATACAGACTGTTGCAGTTTATTGCTTTAGAGAAAGCCTCTTTATATAAGTACTCCATGTTTTCTGTTGGTTTGTGAACATCTAGATTTAAAAACATGCTTCTTTGCAACCCATTTATGTTTGCGCTCAAATGCTATTCCCACACTTTAAGAGCGATGTCATTGTTACTCCGATAGCTTTTCTGAGAAAAGGCAGGTGATTTACAAATATTTTCCACTTCACTGCACAGTGCATAAATCACTGGACTGACCGGAATTTCAGAACTTTGCCTGCTCAGCCTCCCAGTGGTTTGGGATCTGGCAAAGTGCTCCTTTCTATCAGGTCACTTTTGGGGCTTATTAGATGGGAAGTCTTGAGGGGGGTTAACTCTGAGATTTCTTTCCAGCTTTCTTCTGCTGTTTTAAAAGAAGTCAACTCCCAATATTGTTGTGCAATACCAGCAACAACTAACAGAAAATAGCTTTCCTGTAACTTTGAGGCAGGCATTTTACTGGAAGAAGCAAACCAGCCTTGTCCCTCAAGGTATTCTCTCACTTTGCACTAACATAAAACCCTTCCCGTGTGGCCTCTTGCTAGGTATTCAGAGCAGTGTTCACCTCTCTCAGTTGAGGACGAATGCAATGAATCCAGAGCAAGCACACACTATCCCTCCTACAGGACAAACAAAAGAGGGAGATCTAAAGTTGGGAACAGCTTGGGCATTTGTGTAATAACAATCCTCTTGTTGATTCGTCTTCTCACACACAGATATTAGGAAAAGAAAATCGTTCTTTCCCTTTTGGCCAGTGGGTTTACAGAGGTACAGGGGGGGTTACTGTAGACGGCTTCTATTTATTGATGTGTAAGGCATCTTCTTCTACTGCCACTAGGTATTAAAGCAAGGAGAGTCCATGAGGCTGCACAGGGCTTTCTCGCTGATCTCACGTCTGCGTCAACTGCACATTCACTTCCAAGCTCTTATTCTGTTCAGAGGCAACAACCCCCTATTGCCCGATCACTGTTAAATTTCCTGGTTAACAGCTCCTGAACTTAGCTATCATCTTCCCTAGCAGTCTGTTCCCTGCATAGAGTTATCTAACAAATCCGTTTATGCTTGCAAGTAAAGTAAGCTTGAAATGCTACTGCCTTTTCCCTCCAGGTATAATTTGTACACTTCACCTTCACTATATTGTAACACCGCAAGTCCTTTGTCTGATTTTTTTTTTTTTAAATTAGTCCTGTCTATCTGCCATGAGAAGTCATTGTTTCAGATCCTCTGTGCTGCTTTGCTAAAGAATGATGGATTTTCACATATTAAAGTGAAGTGAATTCAGTTTCTATTCTGCTTCCCTTCTCTCACAGTAATCGCTGTTCAGTCTCATGCATTCCCATGGAAGGCGTACCCAGGCATGCTGATAAAAATTGCTTGCTTCTGTTTTTACCCACTTTTTGCAGGCATCTGTTAATTTCCCAAAGACTATATTCTTACCATATTTTCCCAGCCTTCATTGTCTTCATTATTTTCTTCATCAAGACCTAACTATGTTTCATTGACAAACCTCTCAGATTCATTTATCATCTTTCCCTATCTAGCTTCTGCACCTAAAACCTAAGATTCTTGATCACTAAACATCCATCTCACATGGACTTCCCTTTAAGCTTTCCCTGGTTTACACAGGTACCTGTCAGCACTTGACAAAGACCACCTAACCGAAGTGATCTGTTATACAACGCTTTGTGTATTTCAAAGAAAATCAAACTCTAGGAGGAGAAAGAAATCTGCCTAGTACTTCCAAAGACGTTCCTTCCTCAACACATCAAACACCTTATGATGTTAAACTAGATGTGAAGGGATAGGGGAACATAACCAGGCTTGATCAAAAGAAGCCTGGGAATGGCACTCCAGTTTCTGAGACGTGATGTGCTGTCGAGGACCCTGGGTATGCCACCTCACAGGAAGGGAGGAGTAGCACTTCCAATGGCTCCACAGAATGGTTGGATAATTCAATGAGTAGTTGCTCAGGAATGAAGACTGTTCTCCTTAGGAGCGTAGTGGGATCAACAGCCCAACTGAAGTGCATCTATACCAATGCACACAACATGGGCAATAAACACGAGGAGGTAGAACTTATTGTAAGGCAGGAGGACTGTGACAGAATTGCTCTCACGGAAACATGGTGGGATGACTCACATGACCAGAGTGCTGCTATGGACGGCTACAGACTATTCAGGAGGGATAAGCGAAGAAGGAGAGGCAGTGGGATAGCCCTCTATGTTATAGAGTGTTTCAACAGCCTCAAATTGATTGACAGTGATGATAAGGTTGAATGTCTATGGCTGAAAATCAGAGGTTCACCTAACAAGGCAGATATTGTGGTGGGAGCCTCCTACAGACTACCCAGCCAGGACGAGGAGGCTGACGAGTTATTGTATAAGCAACTGGGAGAAGTCTCATGATCGCTAGCACTTGTTCTTGTGGGAGACTTCAACTTACCAGACATCTGCTGGAAATATAATACAGCAGAGAGGAAGCAGTCTAGGAGGTTCCTGGAGTGTGTGGAACACAACTTCCTGACACAACTGGTGAGCAAGCCGACTAGAGAAGGTGCCCCACTGGACCCGCTGTTTGTTAACAGATAAGGACTTATGGGAAATGTGACAGTCAGAGGATGCCTGGGGCATAGAGATGATGATATGATAGAATTCTCAGTTCCAGGAGAAGCAAGGCCGGTGGCAAGGTGTAGGGGGCTATCAGTACAACGGCCACCTTGGACTTCTGGAGGGCAGACTTTAGTCAATCGACTTCCATGGGAGACAGTCTTTAAGGGCAAAGGAGCACATGAGGGATGGATGCTCTATAAGAAGGAATTCCTGGTGGCACAAGAGCAAGCTGTCCTTGTGTGCCAGAAAATGAGCCGACAGAGAAGAAAACCAGCCTGGCTGAGTAAGGAGCTCTGGATGGAAGTCAGGAAAAAGACAAAAAAACATGAACTCTGGAAGAAGGGGCAGGCAGTTCGTGAGGACTACAAGGATGAAGTGAGATCTTATAGAGAGAAAATCAGAAGGGCTAAAGACAGATTAGAACTCAGATTGGCCCATTACAAAACATACTAAAAATTCCTTCTACAAATATATCAATAACAAAAGAAGGACCAAAGAGAATCTCCATCCTTTACTGGACACAGGGGGCACAACAGTGGCAAGGGACAAGGATAAGGCTGAGGTGTTTAATCCCTTCTTTGCCTCAGTCTTTAATAGCAAGGTGAGATACTCCTTGGATACTCAACCTCGCTTGTGGTTTTTGATACATTTTAATAACAGTAAATGAATAGATCTTGCTGGCAACTCTGTAGTATTCAATTATTTGTAAGTTTTGCCACAGGCAACTTTGAAAAGCAAGCTATTGTCAACAGACTTAACCTTGTCATACAAGGGCTTGCATGCTTACCAAAAAAATTGCAAATGTCTGCAAATTATAATCTCCTAAGTAGAAAGACACTGGATTTTGTACCCTTACATTTTCTGTGTTGTGCCATGCACACAGCCAGATTGCACTTTTATGTTCCCATGTGTATAAACTGAAACAGCACTATATCTAATTTGGTTTGGGTTTCTTGTTAGGAGCTTCCTCTGCTGTTAGCATGCAAGTATTACCAACGTTGCTGATAGAAGAGATGGGAACCCTCGTTTGCAGATGTTACTGTCCAACCAGCCTTGGCTATTTCTATCATAAAACAACTCCTTGCAGTGATGTAAGGGCAGAAGAAACTCATGCCTCCTCTCTCTCTTCCTCCTGAACATCTCCAGTGTCACAATACAGGGAGAGCTGCAACACCCCAGCCCTTTTCAGGATACACTGAAAATACCCAATTGTGAGACAAGTGAAAAACAAGTATTGAAAACTCTGGATATTTGACCAATTCATTCCTAAAGGAAACCACTGCCGCTCTTGAAACCTGTATACAATATATTTATAGCAGGCAGCAAAAATATTATTCTAAAAGTCTGTTCCCTGTGTTATTACAAAATGACAATATTGTTTTTAGCCCATTTCCTTTAACCAGATTGACAGAATTACAGGTTGACATTACTGTGAAATTTTATGATGTATTATGTTAACTGTGCCAGTTTGATTAGCCTTGATTGACAGCTGGTACCTGCACAGAAAGTTAAATATCTCAGCAATATAAGAGCAGTGAATAGCGTGTTGCCTCCTTCATTAGTATAAATATATAGCTAAGCACAAGTAACAAGAAATACCTAACAACAGAGGAAATAGTAATAAGATTACGTATATCATTAAAATAATCAGGGTGTTATTACCATATTGATCATTTATGTTTTCTGGCACTTAAAACGCTCCATGTTCGACAAACTTTTTAAATGCACACCGAGAAACATAACGAGCCTGAAAAAAACCCGAAATCTTTCATTCTATAGACATGCTGTTTCTAGAATATGTGCTACCACAGCTGAGGGACTACATTTAAAAATCTCAGCACATGCAGTGGCTGCATCTGAGCAATCATGTTGTAATAAAGCTTCTCTCTGACAGAATCCTCACCTGTTATCTAACTAGAAGCCGAGATCCTTTCAGACTACAAAACTGGAGATTAGGGCGTTTAGTGAATTAAGCAAAGAAGCTGTGTCGCCCCTCTGGCTTTGGGGTTCAAGTCCAGCCTACGCTTCAATTGAATGCAATTGGAGGTTCTCTGCTTGGCCCGTAGATTACATCAATTCATATCACAAAGTCACTGTGTGTTACAAGGTGACAAGATGCCATTTCTAGAAAACGGTCTGCACTTTACTTTTACGGAAATTCAAGAAGGAATGCAGCGGGAACCTGAACTTCCTTATGTGCAAAAAATTCTTGGAAATAATTACGTAAGTAGCCAGTGATTTTTTTTACACTTTATTAGTTCAATGTCTTAGAAATCAAGGAATAAAGAGGAAAAAGGACCTCCTTATTCATTGAGTTTGACAATCTATTTGCATAAATCTTCATATATCTTTTCATAACATATTCACTGCCCTCTGGAAAGGACTTAACATTTCGCCCCTTTTGTGGTAGCTTTTTTAGGTCCTGATTACCTTAGCAGCTGGATGTCTTCCATTATGTTTCCATCTTAGATTTATTTGTGGCCAGTTAATACCAAACTCTTCTTGGAACTACATGATCAGATTAAAACATTTTCCTTGGTCCCTGGCATTCAAGCACCCCATGGAGAGCAATCATATCATATTCTAGCCTTCTTTTCACTGTTTACATCTAATTTCCACCCAAATTTCGAGATTTTCCATCCTCCCTGTCCCCAGATCAACAAGCAACTGTTCTCCTGATGATCCTCAAAGACTTTATCTGTATTTTTCACATTTTGAACTGCCCTCTTCTCATCACAGTAGACTCCACGCCCAACCCAACAGAGGCAACTCCTCCTTTGGAACAGTGGGATACCTCCACATCGGAACTCTCTATCCCCCCATTACATCTTTCTATGTCTTATTTCCTGCCTGTGTTGAGCATAAATGCTTGCACTGAGCTTGCCAACACAACACCCTGAGAAAGGGTACATAGCCAGGAGGCAGAAGGAAACCCTGGAGTGAGAAGCAAAACAGCCCTTTACGGGAGGCACCACTGATGCCCAGTATTTTGTATAATTTCATATAAATCATTCCCTTCTACAGTTCTACCAGCACCATCCAAATTCCACTGGAAACAGCATTCCAGACTTTGGCTTACCTTTGACTTTTTCACATCACACCACGGTGGTCCCTTTTAGGCTCTCTAAGATCAATTTCTCCATTTCAGTCATTTCTATCTGGTGCATTTCCTTGCTTTAAGATAATTTAGCACTTTTAGTCTCCATGTCCATCATTTGACACTTTCCGCTATGCAATTTCGTTCCATTTTAGTTACCCTACTCCTCAAGATTATTCAGGCACGACTGCTTCTTTCTCTTAGTTTTGTGTGACTGGTCAACTTTCTTTGGATCCTGAGAAGCTCCTCAAAATCTTCTCTCCCTTTAGGACATTCCCTTTCGCCGCCATCTCACTGAATTTAATTTCTTAGTCCACAAACTAGGAATTCCTATGATGACACCTATACTTTTTGGTCGAATAAATGATTTCTGATACAGCACTGCAGCAAATTAAGCTCCAGAAAGACTATTAGTACTCAGCATCTTTTTCCCCAAAAAAAGTCCATTATCTGGTTAGAACGATATTAGGCTAATTTTGCAGGATCTGCTGTTCCTATGTTCTTTGTTTAATTCAAATCTAATTTCATTATTCTTCAGTCAGAAAAAAATTGTAAAACATCACCCAACAGAGTCTGGTTTTATATTTTTATATCTTCTAATAAGTGACTACCTAACCTTTCTAACTGCCATTTTTAATTAATTAGGTCCATGCAGACAAACCCTTTTGGCCTTTGCAATAACATACTGAGTTCAGGCATGTTAGAAGGGCAAATCATTTCATGTGAAGTTTTGAAATAAATGCCCCTCCATCCACAGGCCTCCAAAAATTGCTTTAAGGGGAAAAAAACTGATGAAACAATAAAGACAGAATACAAAGGTTTACTCTCCCACTGCAGTGTTTGATAATATGGTTAAACCAAGTGAGACTGATGCCTGACGTTGATAGCAGCAAATTTTGACTAAAAAAATTTCTTCAAAATGTAGTTCTAGCAAACTTATTAACTAATCCACCTATAAGGATTGGGTTTGGTTTTTCTTAAAAAAATTCTATAATGTTTTTATAAGAAAAGGACAATGGGATATTTTTCAAGTACAGAGTTTATGTTGCATCATTCTTTTCTTTTAAACTACATTACTGAAATAGTTAGAACAATAATTTGACTTACTAATTTAGCTACCCTTTAAATAAAAAGTTACATATTCGGTTCAAGAGTGGTACCAAATACACAGAATGTATACATTCATGGCAATCTTCCATATTTACTTCATTAATCAATGCACGTGCAATCATTCTAAGGCTGATATCTTAGTAAAAGTATCTTTCTTAAAAGTTAGTGCACAGAAAATCAAGACAGAAGAAAAATTATGATTCTAAGGCATACCTAAGCTTCTGCTGGAGTACCTCACATTCATGCTATAATGGTACATAGGAACGCGAACTGATTCTAGAAGGAAGTCTGGAACAGTCAATCACTCTTTCCACTCACGAGGAGAGAACTGCCAATTGAATAAGCCCATAGAACACCAGGACCTGATATTTGTTTAGCCATAAAGTCCTTTTTGAGCACACACTGTTATCTTCCAAAGTACATAAAGCACTATTTGGATGGGAGATAACAGAGGAAATGGACAGCAACGATGGTAAAATACAACCAGAAATGTGCCTTGCCTCAAAAAACTCACCAACTTTGGAAACTTAGTGGCTTTCATCTGCTACTTCCATGAACCTGAAGGTAACTAAAAATAACAGCAACTGAACATGCCTAGAATTAAACTCAGAAAATGGTCAATAGAAGCAAGTTTGGTTGGGGGTTTTTGTTTGTTTGGCTTGGGGTTTTGTTTGTTTGTTCATTTTAAAGTGTTAAACAACTGTGATAGCTGTTGTTCCACAGTGTGGAGAATAAAGTGAACATCTATGTTATTTTCATAGTATACACCTCAGCTTATTTGTGTGAAATGAGTCTGCCCTCCAGCACAGAACCGAATCAAAGGAGCTTGCAAGTAGAAAGGCAGGAGAAAATGAAACCAAGGCAAAGGAAAAGCATCCCATTTTAGCACGTCCTTCACGTTCTACATTTGGGAGGTGTGTGATGCAACCCAGCATGCAGCATGCACGAGCTTCCAAATGCTCTGCCATTAGGACACACCCATCCAGGACTGCACGTTTAAGTACATGACTTAAAAGCAGCCCAAGAAAGCTCAGCAGATAACAAAATCCAACTCCAGAAGAACTAGACTGGCTGTGGGGATGGGGACCACTGACAGTGCTGCTTCAGAGAAGGAGGCACGCATCGGGTTTGCACACCAGCTGAAACTAGTGAGCTGCTATTCAAATGCTATTCAGCTTTTGGCATGATCTTATAAGGATCCTTATAAGGATCTTATCCAAAATAATTTCTCCTTTTTTTTTTTATTTTTACCTCTTTGGCTTTTCACAGAGAAATATTTAAGCATGCTTTCCTAGGAGTATCTTTTAAAAAAGTTTCCCAGTGGTTTTTCAACAGGAATTGAATATAAAGAACAGATGCCTCAAGTGACATAGCTTTGATACTTGAAAAATGAACAAAAATGACAAATAAAATTATAATCTGATGATAAAAGAAATAAAAATCCAAATTTGGCTAAATCTGAAAGCATAAATCCCGAAATTAAGCCTACCGACACTAGTTATAACTTCATTATTAGAGCTGTGCTAAGTTTTGTAAGTGAAAATTGGCCAGTAGTCTCCAGTCACACACTTTTCAAAATACTTCTCTCTATCTGTTGCAGCTTTTAAGAGAGTCTTTACGCATTAAACATTTCAAAACATAACTTCTTGAGCCAATCCATAACCAGGCCTATTAAGAACAACTGGAAATGCTACTCCACAGTCGTTTTTCTTAACATCTTACATTCCACTCTTGGCTTACAGGGACACGTTCAAGTAAAGAAAGAATGGCTTTAAAAATGGTAAGACTTGCAAAAATAATCCAGTGGCTTTCTTTGGTAGTTTATTTTGTAGACAAGGAAATTATAGTAGATAAGGAGGGTGTTGGAGTCTTACCGCATCTCAGATAAAGCTTAACAAAAACATATGACATGCTGTTTGATGATACGGAATTCCCCTTTCAGTGTCAAATTACTATTCCAGTTACTGGTACTTCTCATCATGGGAGATGAAGATATACTCAGAGTGAATGAAGTTGCTATTTCAGTGGGACGGGAGAATGGAGAGGCGTGCTCTGTACATATATGTACAGCAGAACATGAAGATTAAAAGGGAAAAAAACTGAAAAGTCTAGCTTGTATATTCCCATTGTTCACATAAATGCTCTTCTAAGCATGCTGTAGCTTTTGCTTTTAACAGATAGAGTGAATATAGCTGTAAAAATAAAACATACCTTTGTATCACACACAACGTAAGATATGTTCCTTGTAAAGAATGCTCACTCTCTTTATTCTTCAATGTAGGAAATTTTAAATAGCTACAGAAACAAACACCATGACCCCCTGACAACCTGACACCCCCTGATAACCAAAACCACAACAAAAAGCAAACCGTCAGTGCGGTAGGATTGAGAGCACATATTTGTTATTTAGAATGAAACGAGTTATTGCATGAGTGCAACTCTTCCCAAAACAAACATTTTGACTGTTTGAATTAAAATGGAAAAGAAAACAAGACATGATAAATACAGCAGGTTAAAGGTAAGATACTATGAGAAAGAACTCATAAACAAATCTGTTGCAAAACAAAATTAAGGAGATAGTTTCAAAACAGCCACCGTTTTTTTTGTCCATTTGTGGTACCACTTCAGTACGTAATTAATTACAAGACTAAACTGCACATTCAGTAGCGATTTGACCTGACTAGTTAGGCTGAATACAAGACAAGCACAGGGCAAAAACTATGTTCATTAACTCCCAGATTCAGAGTGATAGAAGAGGTATTTCTGACAAGTAACTCTACCCTAGATCCTGAACACAGAGTTTGGTCTCTAACCGAGTACCAGTCTCATCAGGAACTAGCTCTCAAAAGTCAACAAAGAGGTAGATCGGAGGCCCTGTCCAGTGAGCATTTCCATGCATTTGCTAGGTGATCCTGCTGTTTGGGTTTTATTTTATTCAGGAGATGCATTCACACTGAATTAAGCCTCTGCTGAATTCTACAATTTCTGTCTTTGTATACAGTATTGGTTCGACTGCCAAATAATCTCTCTTCTGCTGATGCAGAGGCAAGCCTTCCTTTATAGTAACGCAGTACTCTGCTTTGGCGAACGTTTAATTCCACCATAATCAGCTTGCCTTGCATTAACACCCATGAAACACAGCAGCTGGAATCCACCAGACAGACCTGGCTCCCAAATTACACAGAGGGTGTCACCCGCTGCTGGGTCCCCCAACTCTGGCAGAGCAAGACCATGAGAAAGGAAGGGAGACAGAGAATTTGCCATTGCTCCAGGGGAGGAGCCTTTGGAGGACACCAGTGCCACAGCTGGGAGTGTAGTATAGCCTCAATGAGGCCTCAAAGGACGGTCACCAGTGCCCTCAACACCTCCCAAACACAGGGGGAGGTCTCTCTCATTACATTTAATGGGTGTTTCAGCATCTTGCTTTAGAGTAAAATGTACAGCAGTAATGTTTGGTTTGGTATTGAAAACAAGCATTCCACAGCTACCCACCCTGCTGGACTGTTTAGCCAAACTCTATTGCCAAATTTAAAATAAGAGATGTACAATTATAGTTGAAAGTGGATTCCTTTACAACCAGCACTGCTTAGAACATTTATCAGAGTGATATGAAAAGGAGCAGTAGTTTGATTTATTTAGCTAAAAAAGCTAACGGTGATTTTTCTGGAAATTAATTTTATGGGTTCCTTAGCATTTATGTAGACAAAATTCCAAGTGAAAAAGAACATCTCTACTTCGACTGTCTAGAATTAGGACTGCCTCTTTGAGTATTATTTGGAATATCTCAAAGCAGACCCATTAGGCAGTTTTACAAACTAGAACTGTGATTCAATCTGTGCTCACACTTGCATTGTCTTTATTCCAATAAATATTCTACCAGAAAGCCCGTGTAATCTAATCTGCAAGTATAGCAGCATGTCTTAAGCTCCAACAACAGACCTGAAAGCATACAGCACTCATACTCCTGACCCGCTACAGACTACGCGCTACCAGACTAGTTAGAAGACAATTAGTCCAATTTCACATTTCCTAGCAGCCGAAAAATTTCATGTTATTTCAGTCACAGTGGATGGATGCCAAGTTCATTGGAACCAACCCTGCTGATTTACCCAGTCCATTTTAATACTTTAGAAACACTGTTAAAACATGGCTATCCTAATTACACAGGGATCAGTGCACAGTGTCCCTCTCACCCAGGATTCTCCCAGAAGAGCTGCAATCACCTGCATTCCCCTTAATTTCACCATGCAATTCCAACTAATTTCATCCTAGTACAGTGCTGTCAGACAACTCCCATGTCTCTGCGGTTTTAATCGATTAGCTCAATGTCTCTATAATGCATCACCAGCTGCCAGGCACAGAACTGGACGCTTCGCAAGCATTTCAACTAAAAGACAGTTTAATTACTATCGCAGCATCTCAAAGGCACAGGCACAAGGACTTGGAAAGGAATTATTAAAATATTTGGTGTCAACAAACCACTTTATAACTGAGCAAACAATGACAATCAAAAGGTAGGAAATAAGGAGAAAGTCACAATTTTAAACAGTCCTTTTTTAATGGACTCTAATGTATTCAGGCAAATGGACTGCCAAAAGTATTACTGTTTACACAATGCAATTGTGCTTTATGGTAATTCTCTTGCTGGAATATAGACATGTAAAAATTGACATTGCTGTCAGTAAATTACAACACAAGAAAGATACCTTGGATTAGAAAATAGTTGAAGTAAGCAAATTAGACAATAAATAGACTGCCTTAAATTAATGAATTACTGAACCAGACTAAACTTTGGTTCATTATTTGCATCTGTCTGAAATGAACACATGCACAGGAAAGAACAGACATTTTAAATAATAGCACTTTCGACAGAACCAAAAGCGAGGCTGTAGATCAGTCAATGAGACAAATGACCACAGGAATTCAGGGCAAATCCTTTCCTCTCCCTTTGTGCAAAGCTACAGAATGGTCAAAGCACAGTAGGAAAACCTTGTTTCCGCTGCAGAGGCAGAGACAAACCATACAAGCCCCAAGCAGTCAGATTTAGCAGGTCTCTCACAAAACACACGCAGAACCAAGCTTCAACAAGACTCAAGGAGTGTGACTGCAAACCACAGTATAATTGGATTTAAAGCCTCTTCCAACTGACACAAATGTTCACTTATTTGCTCAAATCTCTCCTGCAACGTTAAGACTTGCAGTAACTTCTGCCTGCCTGTATCCTAAAACCGCCCACTGATGGCTTGGCAAGTGCTGGGACAGAGTTCAAGGTCATGAGCTCCACTCTGGGGGAAGATGTCTATATTTCATCTTGGTAACCTCTTCCAGTAGACTGAAAGGATGGCATTGACAGAAGCCACAGAAAGACTTGCCTATTTTTCTTTACTACAAGGAGGGTCATCACAACTTATCACCTTTGTGATGGGAAGAAAAGAAAACTTACTGCTCCTGAAGTTCTTCTTCAAGAAGAACTTGAGGGCAATGATGCAGGCAAATGGGAAATAATGTTAAAGTGCTCAGGCCTTGCACAGTGCCAGTGTGGCACGTGAAAGCATACAAGACTCAACATCATCACATTTCCTAGCTGGCTCATTCACACCCATTACAACAGGCCGTTTCATTTGATTAACCTATTTTTTTTTTTGGTGGAATCTCAACCATCTGACTTTCCTTGCTGTTGTAAAACT
The DNA here is from genome assembly GCF_017976375.1 of Cuculus canorus. Taxonomy (NCBI): domain Eukaryota; kingdom Metazoa; phylum Chordata; class Aves; order Cuculiformes; family Cuculidae; genus Cuculus; species Cuculus canorus. Next base: position 64,609,528 of record NC_071405.1, on the reverse strand, counting down.
AATCTGAGTTATGAGAACAGATGAAATCTGGGGTCCTGCATTTTAAAACTGGAAAAATCTATGAAACCTTCCCCTTGCTTCACATACTCAGTCTGCAACACAGTGTCTCACTGCAAGTTGTCACAGAACAACTTTCCTTATCACTTATCATTTTTAATCCTGTGGCGTTCTGTGCTTAAGCGAAATGCACAGACACCTCAGTTTTCACCTCCCTTCTGCAAATATGAGGATGTAAGTCAGTTTGGTAAACTAAAATATTCACTTAGTAATCTGCACAGCACAAGGCACAGCTGGAAATTAAATAGGAAGTTCTAAGACACATTTTGAAGTCAGCTAATCAGTTTAGATTGAACAGATTAGCCACCTTTATATATATACATATTTTTAATCTAGCGATTAGAAAGGCTTTAATCACGCTTAGAATAAACACATTCCAGAATGTTTTACCTTAAAAAAGCTAGCAATCAATACACAAGGTACAAGACTAGCTTCCATATCTAAGGCACTTAAAGTTATGTACATTATCAAGTTTGTAATACAACTTATACCTTAACACTTAAACCAAATCAACTCTTTCTTCTGTGAACTGTTGATTTCTTCACACATGTAATAAAGCTGATGTGCGTGTAAGATACTGCTGTTCAGCCATAAAGTGATCAGAAACACGCAGGAACTACTGCAAAATGCCTTCAAAATAAACACGGCAACACTATAAACTCACAGTTGTTTTGATTGTTATTCTTCATCAGCCCCATTACCGGACAGGTCTCTAAAGAACAGGTAACATATTTTTCAGTATTTACATACCATTTGCAAGTGCAGTCAGCACAAGGGCATGAGTTTGTTTGTTCATTTGCTTATTCAAAAGCTTTTATTTAGAGGGGAAAAAAAAAAGTGATCACATATATTGCAAGCTCAGAGATGCAGCAGGAGGCATCAAAGCTGCTATCTTACCAGTAGAACCCTACTAATACCAAACCATTATTTAATCTGTGGTTAGGTGAAGGGTTAATGTGACTCTTGCTACACTGACTTGTTTGCTTAAGAAGCTAATTTCCTTGTCTAATTATGGGAAGTACCAGGAGGAAGCTTGAGGTTTGGTGGTATGGGTTTTTTCCAGAGTAGTATCATACATAGACAACAGCATATCCTTGTTATTTTTTTATGCTGCTTCGTAATGAGTTGAGAACCGCTTCTTATTCATAATGTCTACAAACAAATTTAGCCATTTCACTCTGGAGGATTATCCATTGGGTTTTCCAAAGTCTGATTAACAAGTGTCTAGAGACCACTGTTCCCAGGACTATCAATCTACATTCCTTAATTTTTGTCCAGGGTAAATTTAATGACAGCAGTTCTCTTCCCAGGAAGTTCTTAGTTTTTGGGAGAACAGCATACTCAAAGTGATTAACTTTTTAGAAACTACTGCTACACAGTCACATAATTTTCAAACATCTGATGCAAAAAAAAAAGACAACCAAACAACAACAAAAAAGATAAATAACACGCAAACCTGAACTAGAACACCTATTTATCATGTGAAAATGTCTCCAGATGCTGTAATTGCACACAGGCATACTCTAAAAATGAATTCTAGCCCAGATTCATTTAATACTGATTTGACTTCAGAAGAAAGAAAAAGTATTTAATTCATTATCACCCATCCTTGAATTAGATATATACATGTGAAAATCTCTGTTACTAATTTTAATTGGACTATTCCCTCTCCACATGAGACTGTTAAATTGGTTTGGTGAAACAGTAGTGAATCACATCAAAGTAGTGGGATACATTTTATAATATATCTAAATAACTACCCCATTTTCCCAGCATGTTGTTGCGTATTTTAAGTATTAATATTATGACTCTTGTTTATAAGCATGTAGCTTTATTTTATTCAAATAAATTTTCCTAGTACTGTATGTTAGCACTGTTAAAAATCAGGCTAAATTCTAAGTGGCTATCAAGTAATAAAGGAGAAACATTTACTGCAGAAGCCAACAGGAAAATGTGTTTGCCTCGTCATAAAACACTCATGCAAGGAGTTTGCAGATGCATCATTTTGATGCAATAATGGTCTTTGCCATCTAATCTCAGGTTTTTTTCCTCCTTCAGCTGCAATGTTTATTACCTGAACTAGAATGGGTTTACTTGTTTGCTCATTATGCTTTGTTGCAATTCTATCAGGTTAGACACCAACATTTCTCAACAGATTCGCAGCGTTATTATTTCCACTTATCACAAACTCCCACCCAGAAGTGCAGCACAGCTTCAGACATCAACAGTACCTTTGGCAGTGGTTTCATAAGAATGCAGAAGCCTATATGACTGAAGAGCTTGATAAATGTTCAAAGAGCAAACTTGAAGAAATAACCACAATATCTCAAGAAAACGCATTTAGAAGCAAGATTTTCAAAACATATCTAAACAGCTAACGTGTATTTCAATGTCTGTATAAAGAAAGAAATTCCTAGATATAAATAAATAGTCTCAGGACTGAACCAGTGCCACTGTAATTTGGGAGAGAATGCAAGCCAGAATGGAGATTGCAGTTCTGCAAGGAGAACTATTAAATCAAACCAATAACTTAAAGAGAAATTTTACATCCAGATTTGTATCTAGGTTCATTACCTTGGTCTAGATTTTCAAAATTGATGCAAAGTTTCCCTTTAAATTTGAGACCGCTTTGCATACCTGAAATATTCGGTGTTTAAGGTGAGCAGCTGCATTGTCTTTTGACATCCACACAAATGAAAAGATTGGTATTTCATCACAAAACGTTAGGCCGAGGAACAAAGCAACGCAAAACTGAGTGCTGAAGAAGAAAGAAGAGAGAGGCAGGCAGAGCTAGAATTCCCTGCTTTAACATAAATAGTCACGTTACCCCTTCTTTCCTTGCTCACTGTCCAAGTAACTATCCATGTTTTCTCTATCAAAGCTGACAGGTATCGTTTCACATGTTGTCAATGTCTTAGACACTAAGTAATATATCTACTGTGAACGAACTATCTTGATGCAAAACATGCCAAGTATTAACATAGTGAATTTGAAGGGATACAACGATGGCAAAATTCTTCCTTAATAGAAGCTTTCTCAGAGTCCAACAGAACACTGAATTTTCATTCAGTGTCATATGTGGCTAAGAATATATGCTGCTAAGAGGTAGCAACATAGGTTGGAACGTAGGATTCCAACACTGTCAAAATCCATAGCAGCAAGAAAGAATCTCTTCCCAGAAAATCTGTTTTTACTTTAAGCAAAAATGAATTAAATAAAAAATGTGTAAAACCCAGCAAGCTATGAAAGAAACCATGTACTAAGATGTTTCCAGCACAGGAAGAACTATGAATACAGCAAGTATTTGGCAAGATGCTATACAGATCTGGTTTTCTGCCAGCGTTCATAAACACCAGATAATCTTTGGTATCACCTGGGTTTCCTCTTGTGTCTCTCATCATCCAGGCTGCAAGACACAGTCTCTGCTTATTCTGGCAGAACAAGGAGTAGTCTGTTTGCACAGACCATGCGTACAAAACGTTATACACTTCAGAAGCCTTCATGAGCTTTACAGGAGTTGAACTGTTCCTCACTATTTCACATCACCTATGGCACATGCTCCTTGTCTTTGTGAGTGAAGAGTCATTGAACATACAGACATCGCACATTCAAAGATTCCTGAGAAACAGTTTGCTTAATTAAATGCAAAATTTTATTCAATTCTTGCTGAAAATCACATATTTCTTCAGAAATATTTTCCTACCTTTCTTGTTAGATGTCTTCTCCCCAATACAATAATATTTTAAAGCTTGTAAAAGAATAGGCTTGTATTATTTTAAATTAAACTCTATTACGTCCTAAAGTAATTTAGAACTTGAAGAGAATGCTTTAATATAGAATTTTAACAAGAGAAATAATCACTTCAATTCCATGATTTAACTATAAAATGTATTCTCACGTAAAATTGTATAAATAAATTGGAGTACGTGGCAATGTAAGAAAGACTGACTGGGAGAAAAAAGTGCTAATTTAATTATGCTAATGGCGCTCTTGTAAGTGTAAAAACAGATGGCAGAATTAACAACAATGGGTTATTTTTTTAATCAAGCAATTTTGAATAAATATTTTTGTTCAAATGCAGTAAGCAACTATAGCATTGCCGGGAAGTGGCAGTGCTCAGAATATCTGTTTTCTAGGTGTGCTTCGATCAATCAGTAAAGAAATAACACGCATGGCCTTATCAGTAATCTCACTCTGACCATCCCTAGTGGCTATTCCAAAACTGAGCTCATTTCCCAGTTACTCTAAAATAACCTGATCCCAGTGTTGCTCCTGAGCAAAAATATGAAATGGCTGGAATTGATGTCAGAATGCATGTTACTTTTGGACTTTATCTAATGGGTATAAGCTACTGAGATTTTACAAAGAGCAAAAGTTGGTGCAAGAGACAGAAAGTTATTTGATTGCACAGGTCTAACACTTTAGCCGCCATTCCACACAATTAATTAAATGACCTCATTGAACTTTAGAAGTATGGTAGATAATCTCTGTTTTGACCTGCTGCCACATTAGAAAAAGCTAATAAAAACTGTTCATCCTCTCACATACATTTTCTTAATGATTAGTCTAATTAGCAACTTTAAACCCTTGAATATTACAGGCCATAAACTAATGACATTTAAATAAGTTAAAGTGCACAGCCTGTTTTTCAGAAACCTTCAAGGTCGGAAAATAAGGTCCTTATGTTGTAGCTATTAATTTCCTTTTATTTTGATAAAAATATATAGAGGGGCAATTGGCTTTGTTTAGCATTACCCCAGGTACTACATTTTTCAAGTGACAGATTTAAGCAAGTATTGAGTGATTTTATAGACACACGCACTCATGAATGTCAACTATATAGGGAAACTGTATGTATAGAGCAGTATTTTACATTCATATATATGGAACAAATGAAATATATGAAATATAGTGTTTTCTTTTAAAAACACCCTCAAAGCGCATTTACAGATTCAAAGAAGGGCTGTTATGCCGTACTTGCAATCCTTTTATTGTTTACAGTTATGAAGACATCGCTCTACAAAGGAGAAAAGAAGCATTCAGATGACACCTACACCACTGTATTACTGTACAATGTTATTTTATTTAGATGTTCAGGTGAGTGCACTGTCCAAGCTGCCAACTGCACTTCTGCAAGCAATCACTTTACAAGGGCACTTTTGGCACCCTAAGTTCAAAGCATGAAGGCCAAGTGGCTATCCTCTAGCTTACTTACCCACTTACAATGAAATAAGAAAGGATATCACATACGTGATTGGTGAACATACCGAGTATAAATTTGAACAAAGTCCTCTTTTATAATGCCACAAAATTTGCAGATAATTACTTAAAGACAGACTGATACAAATCTTGAAATAAATAATTGTCATGAAATACAGTTATCATTTTTGTCCTTGAAGTAATCTTCAAAGTGTTTAATCTTTAATACTTAAAAAAGAACATGATGAGATACCTTGGCTATTTGGGGAGAGCCTTTGGCAATTCTGGATTACGAGCTGTTTACTCTGTTTATATGCAGGGAAATAAAGTGACAGAAAAAGCATCATTTCTAAGGTGAAACACTAGTTAAACGCGTTGATGTTTAAGATACAGAAGAGAGTAATATCAATTATTGACAACAAATCCATATGAATATTTCATCAATAAGTCCCTGAGATCACAGAGGCCCATTTCCCTGAGATTTTTCAGCTCTACTTCATAATCTTCATGTGTCTAAAAGCCACCTCAGTATAATGAAGGAAGAACAACACCTAACAGCCAGGAACTTTTTCATATCACTGCAGGGAGATTATTCAGGAAGGCACACAACTGGACCAATTTACACCATCTCTGATGACTGGCGTCCAGTAGTTTCAGGTAGCTTCAGGCAAACTACATAAGCACCACCATAAGCAGACTAGGACTCACTAAAATTTACTTTTACAATCTTGTTTTTCCACTGAAGTTGAAAGCGAAGTGATAAAAATGTTTTTATTTCTATTAACTGCATCACATATATGTATATTTAATAATTTGTATTATTAAATAACATGTATTAATAACGTATGCTAAATAGACAACATTGGGGTTCAAATGAAATGTCTTAAATTGGGTATCCAGCAAATTCCAAGGGAATCAGGTGAAAATATGACCTTTCAGATAATAGCATGCAACTCCAGCAATCAGCTTTATCATGTACTGCACTTCAGCCCATCTGCATTTGTAATGAAGCTGAAGAAAATAAGAAAACGACTGCAAATAACTGATCTCTTAGTCATATCTTTTACTTCTAATGAACTCCAGTTCAGACACGTAAAGAAACATTGTACACATTACTGATCTGGAAGTGAAGCAGTGAAATTTCATTTGTGTGAAAGTTAGTTTTTCATATTAAAGCCAAGGAATTACTTGATAAGTAAAACACATATAATACCTATCTTTGCATTGTGTCAACATAAGAGAGAGCAGGAAGCAAGTAGGAAGGGTATACCAATAGAATCTTCTCCAGCCAATATTGCTATTAATTTGGAGTCCTCAGTAAACTTAGTAATTATTTTTAGTGTCAGATGTTCTGAAATGTGGTTATGAATTACTACCAAATTTAAGTATTAAAACTTCTTAGAGTCAGTTACCTCACTGCCAAAGAATCAGTGTGTTAAGCCAAAAGAGAAATTTAAAAGCTAATCCACTGCAGTTTTGTGGATACACATACATAATAACTACCTGTCTGTTGAGAAATCTGGAATAGTGAAATAGTAAATATTCCTCATGAAGTTTGTTGTCAGGTGCTTATCTATTCTGTCATTCTTTAAATACTTTTGAAATGGAACTATTTCTATCATGTACTTTAACATTTGTTAACAGCTGTACAACAATCTACATTGGAAAGAAAAAAAGAAACATCGAAAGCAGCATACATCTCCTTTTTTTCAGCAAGTTCATGAATTGCTTTAAGCCACGAGTCTTACTGGATATCAACACCTGCTTTCACCCTCAGAATCCTGCCACAGGTCTGTCCTCAGGTCCAAAGTGAAATGTATTTCATGGTCTGAATTCTGTCCTCTGGGAATTATTAAACCACCTTCCAAAAGCACTGCAAATAACATTTCAGTTTAGCATGATTGGCAGGTCACTTAGGAGAGGCCCTGTACTGCTTTTTAAAACTATATTACTTTTGACGTCCAGAAAGGACAGTTTTCACAGGTCAAGCTTCAGATCACCGGCAGCATGTCTAAAAGCCTATATCAAAGTTATCTGCACCACACCTACCTGTAAGTAAATAAAGACGCCTTCAGCTTCTAATGCCACAGTGAACAAAGGGAACAACAATATTAAGAGCTCATACCAGCTCATGGTTTAAATCAATATTTGCTTGGCCTGTTTTCTCAACTAACTTTTATACTTCACAAGTAAATATCGACTTACATCTGAAGACTGACCCAAACCAATGTGACCTCCCTCCCCATACTCTCACAACTCTCCATCAGACCCTCCTTATTGTTAACACGTCTTTGATGTATTTTTCTACTTTCCTTTTCCGAACTCTCCACTTGCCACACTGACCCTATCTCTGCCTGTCTTATTACTGTCCTCACTCAAGTCTATCTCTGAAGGCTTCTCATACTTATGACGCCCCTTCGTTTCACAAGCAATTTATGATCAATACTAGATGATCTTTAAGGTCCCTTCCAACCCTAACTATACTATGACACTATTCTCTTCCCATTCTAGATCCAACCTAGCATACCTCGACCCCACTTTGCTCCATCAACATCATCCCATCTCACAAGGTGCCACAATATCCTACAGAAGCTTCCTCTCCTCGGATCTTTAATGCCTCATAAGCAAATTTGTCCATCAGAACATCTCTGTGCATCACCAATGACCTCCTCACACCATGACAGGGATCTCTTTATTAGTGTCATGGGCCTCCACACCTACGCGTATCATAAAACGTGATTTGCCAGAGCCTTCTTACACTGATATATGGCTGCTTTACCAGGTTAGCTCTCCTTGCTCTCTCTGGAGAAATCATTATCACACAACACGGCCACTGTGGCCGTGTCCTTAGAAATTTGCAGCACAAGCCTTAAAAGAATTTGATTTAAAAAAAGAAAAAGGATGGGATTAATGAAGACAGAACACACACAAAACAGAAGAGATTCAGCTGCTGCTGTTAATTTGTCTTTAGATATATTTTTCTTTTAATTGTGACCAAGGGGCAAAATTAATCAGTTTCTTAGCCAATCAAGGGTTACAGGCAGCAATTAGGCCTCTGATCATAATCTTCAAATATACAATTGCCAGAAGTTTGTAGCGCAGACACTTGTGGAAGAACAGTTAGATGGGGTCATACTTTGAAGCTCTGAAATGTCAGAGGACGAACGGGAAATAATCACACCACTGTTCCTATACAAGGGTTCGGTTACAATTGCATTGAAGTTGTGCATTACTTCATGAGATAAATCAAAAATTGTGATCATTTGTATTTTACTAGCAGTAAATAAACGAAGCACAGAGTAACGATACTATTCATAAGAACCTTTGTCATTAGTCTTGTGTCTCTTAAGCAAAATGTAAACTTGAGAAGAGCAAATGCGTTCTTTCAATTAACATCTGCTCTTCTGAAACATTACACTTTCTTTTCCCACTAAAACCACAAAATTACCATCGTCACTAGGTAGACAATACTTCTTAAAAAAGATTCTGAATAAAACTTCCCACTCAAAATGCAAACAAATAATACCCTAAAGAAAACCATGAGTTCTCCTGCGCAGGTCACTGCGTGAATCAGGCTGGCCTTGGGGAGATATTAACTGTCTAATCAAGTGTGTAAAAACTCACAATACTTTTTACTTCAAAGTGAATAAATCTCATCAAAACTTTCTGCTCCCGAGATAAATTTTTCAAAACGCAAATGGGAAATTTTGAAAGTAAGAGTTTTATCAGAAATTAGTGAGAAGTAATTACTCATATGGCTTGCTTTTATTAGGAAATCAAAGGGGCTGTTCCTTAAAAATAATGATTTTCCAATCTTTAATCACTTTATGCAAGGAATACTCCTGCTTCTATATTTGTCAATTAGGTAGACGCCTTCCATCAGTTGGAAAGGTATTTGATTAAGCCTGCCTTCTTCCTCATCCTTACAGAACACCTGAACAAAATCACAAATGAGGGAAAAAGTATCAATAAACAAAAACTTTGCAACTCTTTGTACTCTATCCAAAACCAAGATTAGAGTTATTAGAATTGCCGGAGAAGCCTTTTAAATTATTTATTCGTTACTGAACAGAGTGGTCAAGATGATAAAGCAATTAAGGCATCTCACAAAAGATGTGAAAGATATGTCAGTTTGGGCCATTTTCCAGATTCATACAGGAAGTTGTTTCCACTCAAGTGTACCAGTGATGGGAGTCAAAGGCTGTCGGCTGTGACAATTGCTTTATCATTCCCTTATATGTATCCGACAAATGGAACTGTTGTACTTCAATACTGCCAGCTCGTTGACCACTTTTGCTCAGGAAGAACCTTTGAGTCAGCAAAGAACTCTCCATTGAAAGATAAAAAAAACCCAAAAAAACCCTCTGCTGGTAACAGAACATAACCTGCCTATGAATTTTTGGTCAAATATTACCCAACAAAGCTGCTCTTTCTTTACAGACAGATAAAAATAATAATTATTATTTAGAGTAGAATATCCACTTTAATGTCTTTGACATCACTCAGGGGATTCAATGGATTGCCAAATATGTAACTAAACAAGGAAATAAGTCAGCAAAGTCAGTAAGTACTGTAACACCTCTACTAGTTTATGAGGAGCATTTTCCAGATTGAGAGCAATTTCCTATGCCAAGGTGCTTACAATACTAATACTCTTCTCTTTTTCATGTAATTTAAAGTTGCTTATCAGTAAATGTAAGTGATTGTCTCTTTTTCAACCATTCTACTACCAATGCATTCAAAATATACAGCCCCATGACCTAAGAATTACAAGAATGAAGAACAACCATAAGCTGTGTTACACACAGTAGCACACTGATTTGGAAGATTATTAGTTGCACAAAATATTAACAGCAATGCCATTTGTATTGCTCATTAATTTGTACCACATCTGCAGATGTTTTCAGGCACAGTCTGAGGAAGGATGGGTCTCTCCCACCTTTTGTTCGCTATCCAGTGCATGGATTCACCCACAGTCCCCTCTAAGAAATGGAGCCATCCCTGTTTCCATCCCTGCCCGCTCCGTATTCCCATGTCCAAGACTGGGTGGATGTATTACTTAAGGCAGAGATTACACAAAATAAACCACAAAAATGAGAGAGTTCAAGGATGTCAGAGTGGTCCAACATTTAACTGGCTTTTTTTTTTTTGTGGGGGGAAGAGATAGGTGGTGTTTGTTTTCTCCCGTATAAAAGGGACTCCTCTTCCCCTCAAAAAAGACACGGCTTAAGGGCCAGCATTATTCCAAGGTGAAATGATAACAAATTAAACAGAAGAAAATGGCTGAGTTAAATAATCTATTTGTATGTAGAGCAAATGATATTTCTCGTTCTTCCTGTTTCTTTGTGATATTACAGTGTTATATATTTACAGACTTCTGATACACTTTGGAGAAAGGGAGATGTTTCTCTCAACGTCACCACCTTCAGCTATGCAAAACTACCTCCTTGAAAATACATAAAAATCGATAAATAGAGTTATATTACATAAACAAAGCTAGAGTAAGGATATGTGAGGAACAAGGTTTAATAAAAACCCAAACAAACCAAACTGCCAACCAAAACAAAATTATATGTATTCTGCCATTAATCTCGCTTCAATATTTCCATAGTCAAGCTGGCTACAATTTCAAAAAATGCATCCCATGCCTATTATAAAACTTACTTACACTTAAGGGAGAAGTAAAGAATTATTTACACTAGAAAGGGAAGCAATGCACGTGAGGGACACCTGTAACATTTCATAGGCAGTAGATTTTTCTTCAGCATTCTACAGAAGTAGATTCAACCTTGGGAGCGTGACAAAATGGTAGATAATCAAAACACTCCATGCAGATTTTAGCTACAAACGTGTGACAGAGCTTCTTTATGCAGGAATTTCCCATTACCACAACTCATTCTTTTTCCAGGATCTTAGTTCTTTCCAAAACAGTTTCCTTACTGCTTGTAGTCCTTTTGGTTTTGCTCTACCTTTTCAAACGTGTACTTAGCTACCAGATAAACACCTGCAAACTTCTACATTTTATTTTATATTAGTCTAGTTTTATATAGCCAAAGAATAAAATAAAGGTAAACATACTGAATGTTACCGATAAGAAAGATTGATTACTTCAGATTTTTCTTTGTGTTTACTGACAAAAGGCAGTGTGCAGTAGCATACCAGGTTTGTTCTGAGTGAAAAATGAAGCCTAGTTGGTAAATTAACCATCTACAAAATGACTCCTTGCAGAGTACGGTATGCGCTCTAATATCTTATGCAGCAAATCTGACTAAAATACATCTTTAATAAATCATTTAGTACTTACACTGTTTTGCTAATTATTTCAAAATACTGTAATCCTACATTATTTATATGTTAATTTTTTTTTATCCTAGAAGAACAATACTGCACATAGTAGATTGGTACCTTCAGTAAACAGCAATATGAAATACATAACTACCAAGAAAAAGCACGATAATTATGCAGCGAAGTGCTCATTTAGGATTTGGAAAAGGCTAAACATACAAGGCATTCCACTGTGTGTTGCTAAATATCCATACCCTTCATACAACTAAGGTGGGAAAACCAGAAGACACAACAATAAAGCTGCAAAAAAAATGAGAAGACAAGATTTGTATCCACAATCATGTATGAACAATTAGAAATTTCAAATGTAAAGATCATTCAAATAAATGTAACTGATGGATAATCCTCACAGGGTGCAAGTCAAAGTAAACAGACAGTCCACTTTAGAAAGTGTCTAGTGAATTGATTTAACAAGTTTAATGCGAGCATCAGTGTGGGGCTATTACTGATCGTAAGCTTTACTGATGTTATTTGTTCGCTTGGAAAAATACCGCTCTTCGGAATGAGCACATTAAGGCTAAAATTGCAGAGAAAACCCTATTACAACTTTATTGCTGGCAAATTGGAACCAAACCTTGTCTGTATATCAATTACTTAGAGTTACCACAGAGATAAATCCTTTTTTTTTGTATAGGCTCAATCTTGAAGACAGTGATGAGAAAACTCCTTATTATACCCTACCAACATCACTAGGTTTTCTTAGCAATTTCAAGAAATTGTCAATTAAGTTCTTTTTATTAGGTTCCAAAAGCTGTTAAGTCAAACACAAATCTATCATAAGGCTTGTAACAGCATGTTATTTAGGCACATTTCAATGTTTTGCTCTTTCATTATCCACCTACCCAAACCCTAATCAAAAGTTCTCATAAAGTGAAGGAGTTTTCAGCTCTCCCCTATCTCAGGGTTCAGATAAATTTAGGAGAAGTGAGCTCTCATTTCTTTTAACTGGTCATATGTGGAATGCCCATTAAGTGAACAGAAATACCATTATTTAGATGGCTTTAGATACTAACACAGCTCTTCGCAAGATCATTAATGCTCAATGATACACTGCTGTGTAATTGCACTGGATAGCTAAAGCAATAATATTTACAAAGTCTGTCAAATATTAGTACAGATGCACCTATTTCTATGTGTCTTCCTGCCTGGAAGGGTTTTCTTTAAGACAAATAACTACCTCTAAAAATGACAGCCATTATGAGAAGTTGTTGTATGGACTCCAGAGCTGCAGCACTGAAATGAGCTGTACTCCTTGCTCCCCGAGCCAAGAGAAGTTAAACTCTTTGTAGGAATGATGCTCTCAAGTCCCCAGGAAGAGCAAAGAGTTATTGCACATAGGAACAGCACAATGAAGAGCAGAACAGGTCAGCTACCAAGACAGCTACTTCCCTCATGTCCCAACCAGCCTTTGAGTGCCTGAGAAAAAGGGAAGGAAAACAAAAGACACCTGATTTTGATGAAGAACTACGGCTAGTCACTAGAAGTTCAGTATTTCTGTAGTATTCATACTTCAGACCAGCTTTAGAAATGCTAAAACGGAGACTTTACATTCTGCCCCTGGAATTGTATCTTCCTCCATTTGACCGTTCCACCTTTCAAAACAGATTGGAAAACATTTCATACTCTTCATTAGTCCCCACAAACTGATGAACACGGCTGCTTCTGTTTGAATAGAAGGAGCAACAGGCCAGAAGCATACACAAATCTGAATGTTAGAAATGCTAACTAGATGCCTTAGACCTAACCGGAGAGCTGCAGCGGCTAGAGTTAAAGGTATCGTAAAATAAACTACCATGTTGCAAGACAGAAAAATTGAGTAAAGTAGTTGTGTAGGGGCAGCAAAGCAAATAAGACTCAAAAGTTACAACATAGACTTTCATGCTTAAATATGCCTTTTGGGGGAGGTGGGGTTGTTTTTTGTTTGGTTCTTTTTTTCCCCTTCAATAGCTGGCTTCATGTACAGCTACCCCAATTCATTCTATGGTAACCTGACTAGCTGGTCACAGGCTAACAACATTTGAAGAGGAAGAAGGTCAAAGCTATCATTACAATGGTGACAACCAATCACAATGAAAAAAAATAAGTTTTATTTATTGCACTTAATATAAGAAACCTTTACTGTGGAATATAATTGTACTGTCACTACACACCAGAGATTTTTAATCCCCGACCATTTCAACATATTTTACAGTTCATTACCTTTTCAGTTAGATATTGCAGGAAAGACTCTCCTGAGTCTACACAAAAGCTTTAAAAATTCTACCATTTTTACTCTCATATTTCACCTATAGTGAAAGAGTGGATGATGAATTTCAGTGAAGAAAAAAACACATATTCTGCATAAGGTTAGTAAAGAATAAGGAGCAACACCCTCCTCTAAGCAGTCAAAACAATTTGTTGAAGTTTTAAAAAGATCTAACATTTTGTTTGTGAAGCCATAAAACCTTAAAATATCTGTAAGTAAGATGTTTATTAAGAGCCTCAGCATGGTACTGCGGCAGACAGTAGAGCATTGTCTTTGCTAAACAAGATGGACTACATATTTCTGCAATAATACGCAGTGCTCTAACAAACAAATACAAAGTTATATTGCCTCCAGGAGGAGATTACCTCTTATGATTCTCATAAGTTCTAATAAGTGTCACTGTGAAAAGGTAAGCAACTGTATCACTGTGAATTTTATTCTGTAAATATCTATCACATATGGTCATTTCTTGACGTAACACAGCTTCCAAGCTTTATTCTGCATTGACTCAATATAATCCAGACTTCACAACAAAAAAATTACTCTTGATATTACAGAGGTTGTCTAGTTAACTAAATCACAATGTAAAAATATGATTTTGCACTCTGCTTTTTGATTTTGTTTTGGTTTTGATTTGCAAAGTAGGCCCTGAAATACTAATTCAGGAAAGCACTATACACGTGGAGAGAGATCTGTGTTTCTCCAGGTTCTGTTTTATTTGAGAATTCACTACAATCTCCACTTCAGCACAAACAGACCATGTAATAAAATAAAACTTAAAAGAAATCCAACAGACCATCGTATACAGCAAGATGGATTTCACGTTAGATTTCACTAATATGTCAAAAACTAAATCTAAACACAACACTGGTTTTCACAAGACCTTTGAAGTGTGTGTATGTGTATATATGTGTACTACAAACAATCTGCATTCTAATCAAATAAAAATACACTATTTCAGTGTCAAAGAAGAAGTAACACAGTTTGGGACATATCAGAACAATACATTTGAAGAAAGGCAATGAACAATCGAAACCAAACTTTCCATTTTTCATTTTTCTCCGTCTTGTGAGTTGTGCAATTTGTAAATAGTGTACACTATTAAAATATAGTGGACTAAATTAATGTGGACTAAATCTTGAGTATACCTGCACTGATCCTTATTCTACCAATTAATTTTTTGTGCAAAAAGATACATGGAAAAAAACCTATATTAAAATTCTGGTAGAAACATGGAGAGAGTACCAGTTTCTAGTAAAGAAGGGAGAATAAATACAAAGTAGCAACTCTCAATTGAAACAGCAAATTAGAAAAAAGCACAGAAAATTAGAATTATGTCAAAAGAACAAAAAAATGTAATCAGCAATCATTAAACTGAAGTCGTCACAATTTTCCTTGGCAATGGATGGACTGGTGCTACTTGGCCATTGAGTTTTACCAGCACTTTCATTGTGCCTGGGCTTTACCACTGTAAATGATCAACCAGTAAAGTCATTCCTGAGGGGCAGTTCCTTGGGCTACTTTGAGCTGAAGATAAATTGCGAAGAATTTTGGCTATCAAAGACTCGCCACAGATATGAAATCCAGAATAACAGTACTACCTAACACAGTTAAGGCCCACGAACCTCTTGCAGCAGTTCAATTCAATAATAATTTTCAGTGAAGGTATTCCATATTTATGCTGATGTAAATACCATATAACTAAAGGAATGCGAGCTCTGCGGCTAGAGGTTTGCTAAGATTCAAGTACAACGGAGGACTTATCCACTTGAATCTGGTCGGCATGATATAAAACATCAACGACTGAACTGTCACTGCCGATAAAATTCTACTTAATCCATGGGTTGATTAGTCATAAAGTAGTCCAAGGTGAGGCAGTTGAATGTTTGCACTGAACCCTCAAAATATTTCTACAGGGCTCTAATGTGAGAGAATAGAAGTATAAAGGAACACAATGCGAGGAAAACAAGTGCTGAATTGTCATGAGTAGAAATTTAAGGCAGACTTCTCCTCATTCAACTGCCAATTCTCCTTTCAGTGTGAATGAGGCTTCCAGCTGTCAAACGAGACCAGCTAGAGCCTTTACATGAACCCCGTTAACCTGGAGTTCAATCATCTAAAACCTGGAAATTTTCACCCACTTATCTCTGAATGGAATGGGGTATAGGACAAGCAACAGGACATCCAATTACTACACCTATCAAAGTTCAAACCTTTTTTTCCTTCTGTAAAAGATGATGTCAGCTGAGGCTCACAAGGAGTTTTTACCTTTTCTACATAGTATATGTAACATAGGTTTTATGAGCTTTAACATTTACCTCACCAGAGTATCCGGCGGCACTGCAGGATGTCACACTTACATCCCATGTATTCACATAGCCCGGGTTATACTCAAAAGTTGACTTCTGCTACTCGTTTCCATTTCTGTATCTATGGCTTTTCCTCTTGTGCTTCACAGTTTAATTGATTTCAGAATCCTATCCTATTTATGCAAGTACATCAGTCGACTGTGGTTACTTAAATAGTATTCTTGATATCAGAAAGAAGTCATCTGTCCATAATTTCCAAAAAACAAGGTTAATCTAGAAGAGTTTTTCATAGGTAAACTTTTCTATGAAAATCTTTTTTTTTTAAAAAAAAATGGCCAGACAAACTCTATCTTCTCCTTTTCCAGTAATAAGTGTCACCGAGATGCACACATAACTATTATATACTGAAGGTTTTGTATATAAGAACAAAAGAATGATTCAAAATGTATCAATTTTGAAAGGTAATGTCCTTCTTAGAACCACAGAGATCTTTTCTCTTTACGCTATTAAGGAAAATGCACACTGAATATATATTTTCTGAAACTACACTGGCAGAGAGATTAGTAAACAAAAACTCAACAACTAATACATGGTTAATATACGTGAATGCTAAAACTGCTCCAATGAAAATAAGAAATAGTTAAAGAAACGCTTTAATAAAGGAAAACTATTTGTTAATTTGCCACCTACATTATCTTACTCTTTTTTCTGCTTCTTCCTGTTGGTTTATTTCTTTTATGCTTTCACATATTAGTGCTAATTTCAGCCATTCAGCATTATAAAAACAGGTAAAACACTGCAGAGTCTGTATCCCAGTAAAAGGCTGGATCACACACAGCTGGTAGACGCAGATTTTTAAGTGTGAGAGGACTGCAAAATTATTTTAGTCCTTTCCAGAAAATCCTCGGATCAGTAGATAAATCATAAAACTCAGACTTATTTAAAACTTCAGTACAATTTTCATGTTGTATCAATATGCATGTCTAGAACCTTGTTTAAGAAAACTATTCACCATGCAAAGTTTTAAATGCACAGTATCAAAGAATATTTTTTGACATTTTGATTCATACATGCTTATAAAGCTCCAAGACAACATGGTTTAATTATAAAACATATTTCTACTGCCTTAGTCATGCCAATTAAATTTGATTGGATACTTTCTTTATTCAACAAGCCCCTTTCATGTCATTTTAATTTACTGTCAAAGCAGCCTGAATATTGGAAACTAAATTATTTACTACAGCCCATAAGCCAATAATGTTCCATTTGTCTCGTACAGAGGGAGACTAGACTAACAAGATTATTAAGGACATTACTTGTAATAGCGAATGTCCTTCACTTTATTTGAGCTTCATGCTGTGCTTTCAGAGATCATACTTCAAAAGAGCTCCATTTCATTCCATCACAGAACCTCTGATATAAATAATTCTTTGCTAGCTTTGTAATACTCTGATCATAGAGAAAGTGGACCTGATCATGTTGGGTAAAAACAGAGGCTTCTTTTCTAAGATAACTACATAGTTTATTTGTGCTAAACACCTTTGATGCACTCCCTTGTGCCAATAACGCAAACGGGCAGAAATCATCTAAATTTATCATACAGTGATAGCTTCTCGGAGATTTAACTCACAAAGGCTTTGGTTGTCTTTGCAATGATTTCCAACCAAAATTCTGCAGTCTAAATGCATGTGGTTAAAATCAATCCAGTAAGTTCTTAAAAACACCAAGAAGAGAATGCAATAAATGTAATGCAGAACAGACTTCAGGAAACCAACAGAAAAGACTTGAAAAACAGAATGCAAATTGTCTAAGTTATAAGCTTGTCATACAGACCGATAAATTGATAAAAGATTGCAAACACAAAGAAAGACTGAAAAGATAATAAGCCAAGGAAGGTAATCCTTGTCCTAATGTTAGCTCCACTCTTTGTTATGACTTAAGTTCAGCAAGACTCTTTAAATACATTACTAACTGAAAGCAAATGAATAATCTTGTTTAAAGCGATGGAACTGCTTCCATGCCTAAAGTCAAGCACATGTTTAAATCTTTCACTTAACTGAGGAGATTTGTTGTTTATGATACTGGAAAGCATTTCAAAGAATCAAAAACGGCACAAAGTTGAAAGGTTTTTGAAAAATTGACTAGGAGAAACCATTCCACTTCAGCAAAAGATAGCTAGCACATGCGAAAAAAACCTCCTCCAAGAACGCTGGAAGAAACATCCAGCAATTCCTCTATCCTCACATACGCACGCAAGAAAAGCACCCAACTTTATGTGGTGTATCTGCTGAATTGCAGATACCAGAATTAACGCAGAAGATACTTTATTAATAAATACTAGCCCAATTTCTTCTGCACAAAGCACTGACCACCCTGAGTTAAGGAGTTACATTTGAAATAGCTGAGAAAAACCTAACATAGGGTATAGCTTAGGGTCAGTACTGTAAGTTTTTCCCACTCACTAGGCACTTGTGAAAACTGGAATTATGTCAAATTTGCCATTTTCATCCATCTTAATTATCTTTTGGTTTAATAATATATATACACCCTGAAAACTCACATGATATAATGCGATAAAGAAAGATCGCTGAAGTGTAACATGACCGAAACCTCTGAGAAAATGTTTCCCTCCCTACAGGAAGGATTTCTTATTTGCTTTTTTTCAGTGCCTCTTAAAGACAATCCAATTCACTACCATCACTTAATGATTTTAACAGAATCAGAACTTAAACTTGGAATCACTTTATCAAAGTGAGGGTCGCAGAGTTTGATTCTACAAAGTCAGGTACAGCAAACACGCACACTGTTTTATTCTGTGTTAATATGTGATACCTCTATTTCATATCATCTGCCTTAGTACAAATTTATTGAGACATACAAAATGAAAAATAACTCAGTCTCCCATATAAAAAAAAAGTCTTACTGTAATGTTTAAATATTGAAAAGTACTTTATGACTCTACTGCACTTAAGATGTGCTTCCCTATGAATGCTTAACTAAAAGATATTCCTAAGACTTACAGTGTACTTACTAAAACTCAGAAAATGTATTAAGATATATAATCTTAAAAGGAATTCAGATTACAGAATTTGTATTTTTTCATTTTTAGATTCCATTATCAACAGCTGTTAAATCTAGATATATTTCAAAGACTTGAAAGTTAAAAATATATGCAAACTTGATGGCTTTTATTCATTTGACATATACTGATGGATGAATGCAAGCAGCATTTCTTTCAAGCCTTTGAGAAGGTGTTATTTTTCAGTAACGGGAGAAATGTATTTCCCAGCTCAGCTAAAAAACTGGTAATTGGAGGAAAAAAAAAAAAGAAAACAACACCCCCACGCCACTCCTAGCCCCCCAAAAACCCAAACAAAACCAAAAAACCCACCCCAAACCCAACCCTGACTGAGGATAAATCCCATAATGCCCATGTAATTTTGTATGAATTAACAGCACAGACTCTAAATGTTAAGCTGAGTCTTAAAAGCAGTAATCCTTGTGTGCCTCCTGAATTGTCACTGCTTTGTCTTCATGTCACTAATACTTCTGTAGCTCATGAGATGATCAATGTTTTAATCCTTTTTTTAAAGAAATTTTAAAAGAAACGTACTGAGAATGCACAAGAAAAAAAAAAAAAAAAATGCAGTATTAAAAAAACCCCACACTGAAACAGATATTGCACTCCCACATAAGACACGTAAAATTTGTCTATTGATACATGTAATCTCCATTTAAGTATTTTCTGCGTGTGTGTATCTGATTCAACACAGTGATGCATTAAAGTTTACGTAATATAGGGACGAACATAAAATATAAAAATATACTGTATTCAAAAGAGTCATTGCAATTCATTCTAGCAGGTTTATCCCTGGCAAAACATATGCAAAACACATATATGTGTAACAAATTAATATGGTCCTCATACCTACATACACATATGTACACACACACTTATATTTTATCTCCAGGATACATGTAGTAAAAGCTGGAACACAGCTGAGGGAATTTTGATATCTAGTCTCCTGTTTTTCATCCCAAAAATTTCTTTCCTATGGGTCTAAGCAATAGAAAACACTTCCTTTTCACATTCCTATCGTTTTTTTGATAAACAGCAAAGCTGAAGTAAATCAACAGTAAAACAGGCCTTGCAAAGCTATATAGAATGATGTTCAACAAGTAGTTTCACGTCACTTTTCTCAATTTTTGTTACAGATATGTTTGTATTAAATGTTAAATTCTTTAACATTTCCGTATAAAAAATTGTGCATAGACTAATATGTTTTTTTTTTTTTCCTGATTGAACTTTATACACCATGTTCCATTTTGACTGAAACAGTGAAATAACTAGCATGTTGCCTCTCTGAAGCCGAAAGCAATTTCCTTTTCTAATTTTAGTTATGCAAAGCCTATGGGCATCATCAGCATTTAGTAATTAGTTTTATAATTACTGCTGTTTTGCTCACTGTCATTCAATTTTTCTTACAACATGGTCTGGGATTGAAACATCCCACATCCACAGCTGTGTAAATTGCCATCCATTTATAAGACAAAAAAAGTAACATTCAACATACATCATTATTCAGTCAAGAATGTGTTATTGGTACTTAGGTGATGCTTTGAGTACATAAGCTGCCCAGTAAAATACAAAGAAAAATATAACTCAAATACTTCGTAAACGCTATATAAGACAGGAAAGTCTAAAAAATCTAAACTGGAAATAGAACTCCCATTAAATAACATTTCAATCTATTACTAACATCAATAGCTGTTCCTAACATGGAAAAAATCTTGTTTAAAGAAATGTTCAGATACTGACCTAAAAGAGAGTTAAATTCAGATTTTCTCATACTCTAATTTGATCATTATTGTTAGATAAATTTCTATTATGCAAACAAAGTTATCTAACCTAGAATAACCTATAAATACAATGTCAATATATAGAGACATGATATTACAAAATATTCTACATCTTTGAAAACTTAATTTTCTAAATCCAAAAAATACAAATGGGTTTGGGTATGAAATACTTGTTTAAATCCAAAGATTTGTCTTAATGATGTTATGCCCCAGCAAAATTAGAGATTGACTAGAATTCTTATGTGACTGTTATAAAAAAAAAAACATGTTCTAAAATTCTGGATTTTGACTTTCTGATTTGAAAAATGATGTTAAGAATGAGTTTTAAAGGCTATAAATGTAAAAGCCAAATAAGAATAAAAAAAAATCCATATACTCTTCTTAAAATAAATATAATTTCTTCAGTGAGCAAGAAGTCTTTTATTTTTTAGAGCATGTCTGGTTTAAAAAAAAAAATTTCACGGAGAGGAGAAAATTCCCACAAAAGGTTTTGTCAGTGTCAGTCATCTATTATGGATCCCACCCCACTATAGTGGATCTGTGCTTTTCAGGGGAACCACCTTCTCTCAGCAGCAATGAGACCAGAGAGCACCAGCACAAATGCTGAGAACGGATCATCTACAATGGGACAACTTACATTTGCAGTCCCCCCTTTCTACCAGAAAACAGAATAATATAGTCCTTTTAATGTTTTTCCCTATCTTTTGTTAAGCTTAGCTGGGAGAAAACAGCTGCTAATAAACATAAAGCTGTCATACACAAAGGGCAAGATTGTGAAGTGAAGGGGTAGAGGAGATATTCCACTGCAGAGGAAAAATTTAGGCAGACTGCTTTCAGTGTCCTCTGTTTTATGCTTCGTAACACAGCTAAAGAGTCTTACATTTTTGTCTCAAATTAATCACTGAGGACGAGAAAAAAATTCTAAACATTTTTCGTTATTCTTTTCATTGAAAAAATAACCTTGGTTTAGAATACTTTTTAGCGAATGCATAACATTCAGCATGACCCCAGTCAGAAAATTCACTGTTTTCCCAAAGAAAACAGTGAAAATTTCCAGTAGGACCACAGTCTTTTGGAAGGCCACAAAATGGCCACAATATCTGCTCATAGGGATGCAGGTCTGTTAGAACATCTCTAACAATAAACACGAAGTAACCTTTGAAGGAATGATGCCTACACACCCTCCCAACAACCGGCTTTCAGCTTTCCTGAATCCTTTTGTGTTTCTTTTACCATGGCAGAACTCTTTAAAGTAAGAAAGGGATGTTTTGAGTTTTTCCTGTTGTTTTGAGGGGTGTTTGGTTTATTTTTTTCTTTGGTTAGTTGTTAGGCTTGTTTGTTGGGGAGGTTGGAAGTGTTCATTTCTTTCTTAGCATATAAGATCAAATATTACTACCACCTCTATCTCCCTTCATTCCTTAAAAAGAAATACAAAGCAACATAATTTTTGAGTAGAAGAAATTATTTCCAGTTCTGAACCTCTGAAAACACATAGCCAGTTGGAGGATTATCTGGCTATATGCGACTAGATCACTCTTTCAGGATGGACACACAACAAGACACAACACCCCCTACCCCAAAAATCCACCCCCAAACACAAAACACGTGAAATCCAAAGTTAGGCATTTGTACCCCAGAAGTTTTGGGCTCAGTTACTAAAACCCACAGATCCACACGCAACTTTTTTTCATCTCTGAAATATACAACACCACTTTTATTGAAATACTGCAGGAAAAAGAGAATATCTGAATAAAACAGAGAATTCCTAACAGAAAAACGGAAGTATATCGTGCATCGATGCACCATTCAAGCTAGATGAAAAGTGTGTCATACACCGTACCTTCCACTTATTTGTATGACATGTTACACAATATTTCAAAAAATGCTGCAAAATGTCCTCTTCACACGTTGTTCAGAACAACTATTACTAATCTACAGGTATATCATTACAGAGAGGTATTTTAACTGATTAACTGGAATCTATTCAGCTGCCTGTTTATAAACGGGGACAAAATTTGGTGGTGAAAAGCAGGGAGATGGGGTTTAGCTCACCTTCCCGCACTCCGAACTGGGAGAACTGCTTTAGGAATTCTGCACCTGTCAAAGGGCCTGAAAATCCCACTTCGGATGAATCCAGTAAAACATTGCAAAAGGGGGATAGAAGATTCTCTACAGAAGAAATGCTGTCTAATGGATGGATCCGACACCGTAAGTTATTAGCTGTAGCACTGTCTTTTTTTGCCAGTGTTTGAATACACTCCGCAATGAGATGTACAAAGTATTCTGAGATCTTCAAACTATATTTTCTCATATAAATGTTAAGTAATATTATATATTCCAGAAACCTCCTCATTCATAAAATATTCCTGGCCATATGTCTGTAAACTAATAGCAATCACCAAAATGGCATGAAAAATGGCAAAAAAAAAAGTGTGAAAAATAACACATGACATAGATCTGATACATCTTCAGGGAGAAGTTTCAGGGGGAAACACTCTAAAGCTATTCAGTGGCTATCAGAAATTTATTTCGTCTCGTTTTGTCAGTGCTTATTAATCCCAACTATACTGACAGTCAAAGGTTAAAAAGGGGAATAAATTAACATTATTGTCAATCATTACATACAGAAGAATAATTAACTCAGTATGTTTATTTATCTACTTTTACTACTTGATTAAATGAATGATTGATGACAGGTTCCTTGTTTTCTTTTCCTTCTTTTTGTCAGTAAAAATGATCAGTATGAAACTAAACATAGGCATTAAACTGAAACCATGAGAAGCAAAAAATATACTACAGACAGATTCAGATGACTTCATCTTTCTTGTTACTCTATTGTAACTTACTAAAATACATTTATATATACACAGAGAACTCCATTAAAAGCAGAAATAATCTGTTACCTGACTTACTTTCCTCTCAAATATTATGCACTAATATTTAGGTTTCCCTTTTTTAAAAAAAGAGCATTTTAAAAGTTTGGTAGAGAAGTCAAGCAAATGAATGCAAATTATCCAATTTATCCTTGGATCAACGTCCGATTTATCATTGAGTAACTCACAACTAACAGTGTGTGGAAAGAGGCCAAAGCATTCCTAAATGATGCCTAGTGCTCCAAGTTACACAATCCTAGTAAATAGTTTTGGGGAAGAAACCAGGGCAAATATGGGTACGGTAAATTGAAAAACTCATTTGGGCAATGTGAGATGAGAAAGAAAGTAACTGATAGAGGTTCAATTGTCTCTTAAATTTCCCTGCAAGAGTGCACCTGAGCTCCTTCCAGCAGCCTGCTGCCAAGGGCAATAGGAAGTGATACCAGTTTAGATCCAACAGTTTTCTTTTCTTACTTATTTCTCAAACAAGAGAAGCGAGACCTAAGGTTCTGGTATCATTTCCTTTAATGTAGCACAACATTGAAGTAATTTCCCCTAATTTTGGAGGACAGACAAAGCCCCAAGCCTCTGAAACAAGGACTGAAGCACAGTTTCCCCCTGAGCTGATCAGAGGTTGCTGCTGGCTGGGCTAGGAAAGGTAACCGAATGCAACTGCATACTTGGAAAGTTAAAGGAATTGACCCAGAAGTTTGAGGAAACAGCTTTTGTATGGGATTTTTAAAAAAAAAAAAAGTAAAATAACTTTCTCACAAAGCAATTCACAATGGTAAATGACTGAAACCTTGAAACCTTTGCCTAGTACTCACAGAATTTACTGTTGAGAACACAAACTGAAAGATGCCATCAGCAAAATCTACAGCTTTATTTACACTTGTGAAGAACTACCTGACGCTGAAGAAGCCACTTTTTCTTACAGAGAAGGTTCATGTCTTTTTCTTAGTCAGAAATACTAAAGACAGCTATACCAAAATCCAGGACAGCCTGAGTCCACTTAACTATAATTTTGAACCAAGGGAAGTCTGGATTCAGGAGGAGTTATTTTATTCCTATTTCTATACAAATTCTGGCTCTGGTTAATATGCTATCTTAAGAAAGTGAATTCTTTTTACTTGCAGAGCCCTAACTTCTGTGCACCACAGTTCAAGGATTGTGATTGGGTGTGTGTGGAGAGGTGGTCTGGGTGAAGGGGAACCTTTTGCTCATGCTCAGGAAAGATCTCCTGAGTTTAGTTTGGCTGTGCTCGAGTTTCTCTTGTCCAGACACAAAGCTGATACCCAACACGCCAATCCAAGTTGTTTGAATATGACAGGATCAGAGCGGAAGGTGGCATAAGGAGCTCTTAGGACAACCTTGGATTGACGTTTCCTTCCAGAGATGTTCCGAATTCTGTACGTAAGTTAACATTTAATTCCACCTATCCTGGGCCATTCAATAACCTAACTGTGAAAGCCACTTCCCCCACAAGATTACTCCCCCAGTCTCACCTCGTCATGCCCGCTCTCTAAATTCAGTTGTCTATACCGCACTCCATTCCTACTGAAATAATCACACCTTTGAAACTAAATAAAAACAAAGGGTAAACTTCAGCATTCATAATTATTCCCAGGAATTTATGTCTTGACATTGTTTAGTCCTCATCAGCAAAAGGAATTCAGAACCACCACAATGAGAAAAAAATCACGTTAATTCCCAAAGTAAAAAGAATAGCCGTTCATATCAGATCAAAATGCGTAACAAATACATGTCACCGGGATAAACCAGAGAATAAATATCACACTGTAATAAATACTGCAATTTTTACTTTAGGCTTTTATGACACTACTACTGAAAAACTGTGTTCAGCTGCAGTTTACTCCATTCTGAAAAGATGTTAGAAAATTAGATAGGACTCAAATGAGAGCTACAAGAGTGATTAGAGTTCTGAAAGTCATTCCCAATAGTGAAAGACTAAGAAAGCTCAATTTATTTAGTTACTGAAAAGAAGGTTAAGAGGATCACAATACCTACATGTGGAAGAGATTTCTGACAGTAGGCAGCTCATTAATCTAGTGAAAAAGGCATAACAAGATCCAGTGTTTGGAAGCTGAAGCTGAAATAAGACTACAAATGAGGCTCACTTTTTTCACAGTGACAGTAATTAACCATTGGAACAATCTGCCCAGGGATGTAGTTGATTCCTTATCATTTAAATGCTTTACATCAACATGAGATACTTTCCAGAGAGATAAACCTGCGTCTCAAACAGATGCAGAAAACACTGGATGACATTTTCTGTCTGGGGTCTGCACGAAGTCAGACTGGATGCTTATCACAACTGCTCTATATCGCAACGCAACAAAACAGTTCTGCAAGTGTTCTGCACTTGCAGAACCAATCACCTCTTGACCATCGCATCTTTTGTGTGCAGTTCAGTTCAAACTGCCTGGAGGCTTTCTCCAGAATTCATCTTCCTGTTTGGCATGTGAAAGGAACCACCCTTTCAGGACAGATATGGGCATCTTCAAAGATCATCCTACACCACGCTCACCATCTGGAATCATCACTGCTGGAGATCAAATTACATCAAAACTGCCACTAAGCACACACTGGAAAGCTGTTTGAGCACTGGTTTTTGCCTGATGCTTCTACCCAAGGAACATCTGTTGGGCTGACTCCAAGCTAGTAACGGGTAAGTCAATATGTAGACCTTGTAAAATGCTGGAGCTTTTAGTCTCAAGGCTGCCAAACAGCCTCTCAACACAGCTGTCTGGACTAAGAATACAGTTCCTTTATGTTAATTGAGGTTGTTGGAGAATCAACAGCCTCCACGAGACTGTTGAAGAAACCAATTACAAAAGCAGAACGTACGATGAGGTTAGGAGAGCTGTTAATTTTCCTCTTGGTTCCGTAGTAATATTTGTGAAAGAAAACATGCCCTTTAAGACT
The DNA here is from genome assembly GCF_017976375.1 of Cuculus canorus. NCBI lineage: Eukaryota > Metazoa > Chordata > Aves > Cuculiformes > Cuculidae > Cuculus > Cuculus canorus. The sequence goes on along the minus strand of NC_071405.1, from coordinate 64,582,694 downwards.
TCAGGATAGGATGTTGGAGCAAATGAATAACAGAGAAAAAAGGAGCAGAGTTAGAAACTCCTATAGAAAGCAGGACAAGAAGAGTAAGCAACATGGTTTTGCACAAAATTAGCAAAAAAAGATCTGACATATAATGGTAAAGAAAAAATAATGTGCTAAAGTATTAAATAACAAAAATATTCACCTTTAGAAAAAGAAAACTAAACAACCCATTCCATCTCTAAGAAGGGATAGAAAAAAATTAAAGCATAACAAAAATAAACGCTATGCCCTCAGAATGTTGTGTGAGGGTCGAAGCTCACAGAAAATCATGCCTGGACTTGCCGTACAAAATACTCGCTACAAACTTCTGAAGGAGCTTTTTTAGAATACCTACTTACTCTGAGTTTTTTTCTTGTGACGCTGAGAAGACTGCCAATGGACTACAAGATCTTTAAAATACTGAAGGGACTTTTAATAAGATATACCTAATTAAGACAATATAACACGGAGGTTCAATATAAAATGGATTGGTAATATTCCTCCTATTGGATTGCTTCATGATCTACCCTGAGTATAAATCTTAATGCTAGTTTGAAAACTGTCTCCTCACAGACATGGGTTAAATTTCCCAATGAGAAGCTCATTAAATATTGTATTCTTTCAAAAGACATGAAGATAGCATTACTCTTTTAGAACCGAACTCCTAGCGCTGGAACGCGGGAAGAGCGTTCTATTCCTTGCTCTACCACACATTTCTCATGTGATATTGAACAAGTCACTCTTGACTGGCTTTGTAAATGTGCTCAGCAGCTGCTTCTTATGATCAGATTACCAAAGTGCTGGAATCTTTTGAAAATCTGGCTATTTATTTTGTTGCTGAATAGGATCAGAGATCTTTTGAAATCTGGCCCCAGTTGGGGTGCTGCGCTCTTTTGAAAAGCTAGCCCTAAATCTGTATATGCCTCAATTTCTCTATTAGCATTATCAGCACTGTTCTGCTTCATCAAGAGGATGAGAAACAGCTGGCGTACACAGCAATTCCATTTTGAAAGGGGATATATAAATGGAGAGTTGCTCTGATAGTAGTGGAAATGTCATACGGACATAAAAAAAAGCAAACAAAAAACCCAACTTCTGACTTTTCCTAAACCTTTACATAACCATGATTTTCCGTAAGATGTGAAGCCAGGCAAGGTTGACAATACTACTCTGCTTGCTACGGATAATGTTTGGGAATTGTCTACATGTATAAAAAAATATAGACAAAAATATTTTTTCCTCTTCCTTTATGATTATGAATATGTATTTAATGACTTTCCAGATGATTAAATAACAGACAGAATTTTGTACTTGCGTGTGGCACCACCCCATGCAAAGCAAAGTAAAACCAATTTTTATATGATAGAAGTAGATCGCAGAGTGAAAACACACACATGCTTCTGCAGATGCACTTGGCTAACCCTGTAAGAATTGTAGGGAGTGATGAGCTCAAGCACTGAAATTAAGGTAAGCGTTGTCTACCAGCTGCATTTATGAGGAGGAATGCAGCACAACTGGAGTTATGGAGTTTATTAGGGGATTGCCCTTCCTTCCTTTCTGCGGAACAGAAATCACAGTATGACTAAAACCTTTGAAATCAAAAATAAAAATATTCACTTCGGCTTAAAAGCTAGCAAGTAAATGGAAAAGATGTTTCTTAAGGGAGCTCAATATTTTAAAACAACGTCTAAATCCCCCGTGTGTGCAGACCCTTATTTTGCTCATAATCTCAGATAGATATAGAGGCTTACTCTCTCTCTAAATAATAAGCTCTCTATGAAGGGTGTTCTTTAATTACAGACAGCTAATGAAAACAGTTTTTACTGATCTCTCTAATGTCCTGGGAAAGTCTGTACTATGGATTCATTGTATTCTACTTTATATCCCTGATTGAAATGAGAGACCACAAGAGCATAGGGATTTGGTGGAAACTCGATTTCCTTCCTCTGGCTTCAAAGAGAACAGTTGCAGAAATGAAGCTGCGTTGATATTGTGGTCAAAGTTTGGTCAGACTGTGGCTATACTTGCAAATTATAGAGATATAAAATCACTGCACTTTGGTTTTTTAAATTGTTGGTTCTGCCTTCACTATCTAAATCTTGCTCAGTTGACCACAGTTACCTAATATATCCATTAAATGAAAATAAGAATTTTTATTAAATCCATATACTTCCAACTTCACTTTCAGTGCTCTAACTACTATTCTCTCCAAATCTTGAGACAGTCACATTGGAAAAGACTAATAAAAATATAGCTGCAACACACAGGACGAGAAACATGGATTTGCTCTTTCCGTTTAAAAATCTCTGCATGTTTTCTTTCACTTCAGACAAAATATTTTCTTTGAGTCATATTATTTTACTTCTAATATAGAGTGATGTAACTCCTGGTAAAACAAATATTTAAGAAGTCCATTCATCTACAGTGCAATAGTCCCTCATGTCTATATACTAATAAGGACACAGCTCCTCATCTGGGGTTTTTTTGTTTTTTTTAAGGTCTCCGCTACATTCATTATCAGTTGGTTAATCTATTTCTTCAGCTCTTCATACAGATGTTTTTATTATCTCCTCAGCAGACTCAACAAGGCTTAGAAGAAGCAGTTGTTCAACTGGAGACATATGTAGAAGATAACATGACCCAGAAAAACAAAGGGTAGAAGAAACAAAGGATAAATTCTATTGAGTTTAGCAGGACTTCAAGTACATCCTTGCGTTCTCTGCTCAGCTGAGGAGACTAAGGTATGATACCTATACTGAAACTGTTAAAACCACCCACAAAAAATGCAATTCCTCAGCTGCTTTCATTTGCAAAATGGAGCACTACGATATTAAGTTTTACTAAGAATGTGCAAAACACTCTTTATAGCAAAGGCACTACTCTTCTTTTCAGAAATGGACAAAAAGACAAACAAAATTTCTATCAGATACGGCAATCTAGAGATAACAACAGCCTTCTTTCATTTTAGATATCAAAAACTACAGCAACGATTACTTTTTATCCGTTTCTGATTACTAAAAGCAAAAAGCAGAACAAGTTCTTTTGGCACACTGGATATATCACACATCTATAATTGGCTAACTCAATCATGTGCGTTTTAAAAATGTTATGTAGACTGCAAACATAATTTAAGATATCCATGCTTCTGAAAAAAGAACACCTGGAACACATGTCCTATGCATATGTCCTATGCAACATAAAACATTAATGTAAAATTCATATAGAAATATTTTATTAAGGGCTTTGGAAAAAGTGGACTGTTGTGACACTGACTTTTACACAGAAATTTCTACTGGACTTAATAACGACAAGTAATTAACTTGGTTTTAATTTGAAAATTTTCCTTTATTTATTTTACCACCATCACCGAGACTGGAGCCAATGCAACTGTCAATACTATTCTCATCATGACGTATTTACCGCTGCAAGTCTGAAACCCATGTTCTTGCCAAAACTCTCTCAGCCAATACCGTCAATATTCTCCACCATGAATCATGACGACAACACCAACATCTGCTTGAGGGTAGGGAGACTCTACAGAGGGATCTGAACAGGCTGGATCAATGGGCCGAGACCAACAGGATGAGGTTTAACAAGACCAAGTGCACAGTCCTGCACTTGGGACACAAAAACCCCGTGCAGTGCCACAGGCTTGGGGAAGAGTGGCTGGAAAGCTGCCTGGCAGAGAACGACCTGCGGGTGTTGGCTGACAGCCAACTGAACATGAGCCAGCAGTGTGCCCAGGTGGCCAAGAAGGCCGATAGCATCTTGGTCTGGATCAGAAACACCATGACCAGCAGCTCCAGGGAAGGGATTCTCCATTGTACTCAACATCGGTGAGGCCACACCTTGAATGCTGTGTTCAGTTTTGGGCCTCTCACTTCAAGAAAGTTATTGAAGTCCTGGAGCGTGTCCAGAGAACAGTAACAGAGCTGGTGAAGGGGTTGGAAAACAAGTCTTATGAGGAGCAGCCGAGGAAACTTGGGTTGTTTAGCCTGGAGAAGAGATGCTTGAGGGAAAACCCTATCACTGTCTACAACTACCTGAAAGGAGGTTGTGGAGATGAGGGTGTTGGTCTCTCCTTCCAAGTGATAGGACAAAAGGAAACGGCGTCAAGTTGCACCAGGGGAGGTTCAGATTAAACGGTAGGAAGAATTTCTTCACCAAAAGGATCAATGGGCACTGGAACAGGCTCCCCAGGGAGGTGGTTGAGTCACCATCCCTGGAGGTATTTAAAAGCTGGGTAGATGAGGTGCTTAAGGATATTATTTAGTAGTGGACAGGTATGGTTCGCCTCGATGATCTGAAAGGTCTTTTCCAACCCAACAATTCTACGACTCCATGATCTTTTAGCTTGAATGAAGAAGGGATGTTCTCAATTCAAGACTGAATTTTGAACAAAACTGTGAAGATTTCTATGCACTGAAACACATGCACATCGAAGGAAGAAACAATGAAGTGAAAAGTTAAAAACGTTTTTTTTTTAGATTCTTTTAAATATTAGTATTCTTCTTCAGGTTATTTTCATTACCAAGACTGCACTGAGAAAGCAAATATGTAGAGAAAATATACAGGACTACAAAAAGGAGAGAGTCAACACTGGAAGCCGACTGCAAGAGGACATCATTATGCAGATTTGGTGTTCCAGCTAAGAACTCAAATAAAAGAATGACTAAGAAAAAGAAACTGTGTTAAAATAACATAACAAAAATGTAAAAATGACCAGATCAGTGTAACAGCACAAGAAGAGAAGAAGGAAAAATAATTGCAGTGTAATAGAATGGAAATATGGTGGCTGGGGGAGAGAGAAGAGACATTAAAGTCACCTGTTCTATTTCCTTGCTCTTAAAACCACTTACTGTTTGGTTGTTTTCCTATTTAATTGTTAAGTTGTAAGGTGGCATTCTAGCAATAAACAACTCTTCCAGGGACTGACATCTGATTGACAACATTTTAGAAAGAGTATTAATTTGTTACCAGCAGTAAATGTTTTGTGTCTCCACAGAAATGATGGATAGAACTTTTTACGGTACAAATAAAGCACCATGAGAAACTAAATCATTCTATCATTTCTGCTAGCAGAACTGAAAGGATCAGGTAGGTTATTTTTGTGCCTTTGTTCATGCTAAAAAGGAGAGCTGAAATTGAAATGCTTTTCTTATCATTCCAGCTCTGCATCACAAGAAAACTAAAACCCTTCAGAGTCTTGTAGCAAAATTAACTACAAAGCAACGACCAGTAGCGTGGAGTTTAGGAGAGCAAAGATAAAAATTTAAAGTGAAAATAGGAATATCAATAATAACAACTATATTATTATTATTACTTCATTATACTGAAATAAATAAATTTTAGGAGGTTCGTTTTACTAGGCTGCACAGATCATTGTCTATGATCCAAACATCATTGCAATTTGCAAATTTTAAATCAGCACTTATGCCGTGTTTACTCCCAATTCATTGACAATCATGCTCAGACTGTTTTCTCCAAAAACCCATAGAAACTCCTTTCTTAACGGTACTTTCACTTTGATCTGCTTTCCAAGATCAATCAGTTATACAGTTAATGTGTTTCGTTTGGTTCTGCCAATATAATGTTCTTCCAGAATTTTAAAACTGTAATTCTTACGTACTAATAAGGCAAATGCCTTTACAATACTTCAGTATACAATGCATATCCTAGTTAACTGAACTTGAAATTTCACACAATTAAGAAGGGTTTGTTTTAAAATAACTACTTTCCATTACACCCATGTTTGTTGACAAAATATACAATCTTACTTTTATCCCTTTAGAGGATGATTTTTCCCAATATTTTGCCTGCAACTACTTTGAGGCTAAGAAAGCTCAGCACTGCAAAGAATAGATGATACTGAAAATTGTATGAGGCTGATATGAGAGGTAAGCTGATCCTTGTCTGAAGGACACGTAAAATACAACTTATTAAATAGCTCTGCAACGACTGAGAAACACTGCAAACTGGGATCCAGGATGATGATGCCCAAGAGTTTCACAGTCACTTCATTGTGTATGGCAGGTAACATACTGAAGCAACACAAAACTGTGGCAACCACAGCAGGGCAATGCGAGGGGATACCACAGAGACATCAGGGGCTTCCCTACTCTGTTGGGCAGATCTGCTTTTCTTGGCACATCTAAGAATTATACCCTTCTGTTTTTCAAGTACTATTAAAGTTTCATTCAGACACTAAAGAAAGCTTCCCCAGCAGAACAGACAGAGATAGCATTCATCATGTATGGGCAGGACTCAAACACAAAGCAGGCAGTTCTTAAGATTGTCTCATGGCTAGGACTCCAACATTTGGATTCCAACATGCCTTTGCACGAGGAGCTTGAGGGAGAAACAAGGAGGAATGAACAACATGACAAAATCATAACGTGCTATAATCCCATTTTGACCAAGAAGACATGATATAGAATCATACAATCATTTAGGTTGTAAAAAAAAATGAACTTGAAGTTCATCAAATTCAACTGTAAACCTAAATCCAACGCTGCCATGTCCACCAAATATGAACTCTGACTTAGAATTCTCCTCCCCAAGTTTTTGTATTGTTGACGACAATGATTGCGTCTGCTTGCTAAACACTGCCGTTAACAGGAACCTGAACTATAAAGACCTGTAGAATGCATTCTGTACAGACAAGCACTTACAGTAACCTGTATCAAGATCACTTGCCTTTGCCTCACCAGTAATTAACTTATTGCTAATAAGCCTATACTGCTGCAAGAATTCTGCTCATTTCTAATACACGTAAAACTAATTTTTCTTTGCAAAAATCTAGCAGGATTAGAAAAATTAATGTCTTTGCCTGTCTTTGACAACTTTCTGCAACTTAGACATTTCAGTTTGTCTTAATTGCTAGATATTTCCCTTTAATTTCTAAAGTTTTATATAAATACACAAACATTTCTTCAAACAATTGATTCCACATTCATTCAGGAAAAGAATGCACTTTTTTAATTTTAAGGTGCATAGGAAACCACAGTTTAATATTTTTTTTTTCTTTTAAGAGTTCTAGTCAACTTTTATTCTAATTTTTCCATCAAAATTTTTCCTCACAATCAATTTCACAGATAAGTTTCCCCGTTAGGCAATTAGTTCCTCAAAAGCACTGAGTGTATGGTTTGGCACCCTCTTCCATTTGCAGAGATTGAAAGCAATCAGGTCATGATCACTTGTCACTAGGCAACCACCAACTCCAAGTCCAGTATTCAATCCATCTTATCTATCACAATGAGATTCAAACAGAGCTACCTCATTTGGGGTTCTGCATCCTTCACATTAGAAAACCATCAATAATTCTCACAAAGAACGTTAATGTTTTACCGCTGATGTCTGAAATTTCCAGCACTACTTTCCAATACTGAAACACCACCTAATCGCCTTTTACTTTAATCTATGTAGTAGGTCAATGATGAAGCTATCTAGTCCTACAGCTGCACTGCCCCTGTGGCCACATGAACTGGTTTGCAATGGAGAAACATTATGTTTACAATTAGTGATTGATACTGGTACACAGTCAGAGCACTTTATAATGGCCTACAAATAAACGGCAAACATATTCTTATACAAATAAGGAAAATGCCTACAACGTAGGGAGAAATAAATTACAGGATTATCAAGAATTCTCCAGCACAAGTGCAGAAGTCACACACAAAGTAGGATGGGCATATTCAGAGACCCTTTTCATAACAAGCAATATCACCAATCCATCAGCATTATACTGGTTTTATCTGACTGACTTTTTCATGTCAAACAGTGAAAAACAGTGTCTCAGGCCACAAACACTGCAGAAGAAATTAATTCTTATTTCTTCGTTCCGATAAATGTTTTCCCTGAAACAGAATTGTGTGGTGCTTCAGAAGAAGACTGGTCTTAGTGGAAGGTTTGTGTGGTTTGGCAGGGAAAGGCTTATACTATCTTGCATCTCCTGCACAGAAGGCAACATTCAGTTCAAAACATAAAAGGCTAACAACAGGTAATGTTATTTAAAGGGTTTCCACAATGAGATCATTCAGAAGGTGATAATTTATTTACCTCTTAAAAATGCATACATATCCAGCACAAAAATTATTACAAAAAAAAGGTACTTAAATTGATGAAAGTAATTCCACTTGACATTTGGGATAACAATTGCCATACTTTCCAATTATTATTATTGCTTATTTTCTTTCCCAGAGAATTCAAAGTGCTGGAATTATTTCCTCAACATCGAGTTCCAAAGTATGATAAAATATCAAGTTCATTTTCAACCTATAATTACATACTTTCTTTGTGTTAAGAATGGAACCTTTGAAAAACACGCTCGTTTGATGGAAACACACATAATTTTGTTTTAAAGTATATTTTTTCTTATTTTGATTATCAAATTCTTTTTGGTAATTTCATTACCAATGCAGAATTGAAGTAACATTGAATACTTTATTGCAAGCAACAGGTCAGAGACATATTTAGTTACATTTGAAAGAAACAATTTGGACAGGAAAAATTTTGGTTTATCACAAACACTTTCGATTTCTTTCCGTACTGATATATATCAATTACAGAATATAGATGTGTAAAACTACCTAACTGCAGAATATGCAATGCTAAAAGTATAGGATCATAGAATCATTAGGTTGCAAAAGACCCTACAGATCATCAACTCCAACTGTACTGGTTACTGCTAAATCATGTCCCCAAGCACCTCATCTGCCGACTTTCTAAACACCTCCAGGAATGGTGACTCAACCATCTCCCTGGGCAGCCTGTTCCAATGCCCAGTAACCCTTGCGGTGAAGGATTTTTTCCTAACATCCAATCTAAATTTCCCCTGACACAGCTTGATGCCAGTCCCTCTTGTTCTATCACCTATCCCTTAGCAGAAAAGATCAACTCCCACCTCTCCACAACCTCCTTTCAGGTAGTCGTAGGCAGCAATAAGGTCTCCCCTCAGCGTCCTCTTCTCCAGGATAAACAACCCCAGTTCTCTCAGCCACTCCTCGTTAAGACTTGTTTCTCCAGCCCCCTCACCAGCTTTGTTGCTTTTCTCTGGACGTGCTCCAGAGCCTCAACATCCTTCTCGTAGTGAGTGGCCCAGAAGTGAACACAGGATTCGAAGCGCGGCATCACCAGTGCCGAGTACAGGGGAGAATCCCTTCCCTGGTCCTGCTGGCCACAATGTAGAGATGGCTAAACTAAAAGTGACATTGTTCACACAGCTTACCAATCAGTCAGTACTACTTACTGAAGTCCTTTTCACTCCTCAGCTACAATCTCCCATCCACCTCTTCTCTTACAGCAGAAAAATAAGGAAGGTTATTTTCCCTTGTAATGAAAAATAAGGAAGGTTATTTTCCCTTGTAATGTCAAATGTAAAGATTTGGCTTAAAAAAAAATAATGCTCATAACAAACTCGCTTGTAAATTAAGGTCACAGACAATCCCACAACTACTTTTCTACATCCAAAGAAAAGACACACCCAAATTTGTCCTATGTACTATTGTTTGTATATGTTACATTATTCAGCAGGAAATAAGAATCCTGGCTTTGCATGAACACTTGTGTCCTCGAAGACAGAAACAAACACCTCATTTAAGCCAAAACAGAATGAAAAATCTGCTATTTTCATAGAATCACAGAACCATTAAGGTTGGAAAAGACCTTTAAGGTCATGGAGCCTAACCATAAGATTAACACTACCACATTCACCACTAAACAATGTCCCTAAGTGTCACACTTAAACATCTTTTAAATACCTCCAGGGATGGTGACTCACTTCCCTAGGCAGCTAATTCCAATGTCTGACATCTCTTTCAGTGAAGTAATATTTCCTAATATCTAGTTTAAACCTACCCTGGCACTACTTGAGGCCATCTCTCCTCACTCTATCACCTGCTACCTGGAAGAAAAGACCAACATCCACCTCACTACAGTCTCATTACAGGTATTTTGATACCATCATGGCAAATGTCCAGGATAAAGGTTGGCAAAATTAGGCAGAGACTACGGGGTTTAATTGCTGCTTCAAAAGAAACAGAAATGGAAAGTGGAGGGTCGTAAGCCTTTTTATAGTGACAGTGGTCCTGAGTCATTAACAATGTCCCTAATATTGCCCCAAAAAGTACATGGCATGACTTCCTATCAGCCAAACACATTCAACACACAAGAGAACTTCACAGTGCATTACAGTCAACCTCTTCCTTCCTCTCTTCACTTGAAAAAAAGGAAGAAAATATGGCTTGGTAAAAACACCTACAACGTAGCAGAAAAGAACATAAAAAGCTGCATGATCTTTGAACACTCTGAGCAACAGTTTGTGCTAAAAATATAAAGAAAGTTGGAGTCAGTCATTTGAAGACACTGTTCCAAAACATAAAGGTTCTCACAAGAGTTTGATGTTGGAAAAAGACTACAAAGCCTAATATGGGTCAGGCAGTTGAAATGCCCAAGAGGACTTCAAGTGCCATGCCATGTAATGCACCACTTAGTAACTGAACACACGGTATTTACACCATAAAAATACTTCCATTTGCAGACCAGAACTTTCAGAAACCCCACCTTTGAATGCAAAAAATTGATCAGCAGCTGTTCTCCTCAGAACATACCGCTTAAATACTGAGAGTCAAACAAAGGCTTTTGGTGGGATTGAAACAGGGGAGAATAGTACTGTTATTAATAACATTATGTAGTGTATGAAGTATTACAATTTTATTCCTACTGACTCTAAATAACTTTTATATTATTTTCTGCCATATGAGAATCATGTCCTGGTCTTTAAGAACTGTAATCTTTAAACTCATCTGCTGCAAGTTGTGTGTGTATTTGTTTACAAGGACTAATACTTCCTACGTAGAGAAAGCCTTAAACAATGTACCAAAAAAAATTGACTGAAGTCTGCTGTATTAGAAGATAGAAAATTTATCCATTTTTAGCAAATGTCAAATCATTGGCTATTGCTTTTAAGATTAATAAAAGATATAATGGCTTCTAGATAGCCTCTAAATAAAGATTACTATGAATGGAGAAATGATTTACCAATAGCCACCACAATGAGATTTCTTTAAAGGTTACAATCATCAGTTATTTAGCTGAAACACTGCTGAGAATGCCTGGTCATTTCTTGAATAATGCATAATGTTCATTGCAGATTTCATCTGTATTATAACAATACAGATATTTCTAAAATAATGGAGAAAACTATCTGTTAGTTTCCAATTGCTCAAGTTATTTCCATGAAGTAATTGACTCTGAAAATATTATATGGAGTTACCTGCGTGTTCATTTGCAAGCACAACTTGTAGTGATCACTACACAATAGGCATAAGAAAATAAACTCATCAGCTTTTACAGACTTTTAAGAAAAGCTGTGATAAATACAGGGCAAAGTAAAGGACCTTCTTGGAATACTAAATTAAAATGATTAAATTGCAGTACAGTACTGGGGGACAAATTTAAAACTAAGCTTTGAAATTTAATTATTAACACAAGTAGACCAACACATTTGGAAAAAAAAAAAAAAAAAAAAAAGCAGTTGCCTATGCAATATAAGTACCTCTCATATAATTTTCCAAATACCTTTAAGTCTATTCAGAAGATTGCCTGGGCATGCACAAAGTATAATGTCTAGTGTTTTATTGTAGGATTAGGAACAATACTTCACACGAAGCTGCAAGCTATTTATGTGAGCTGTTTATCCGTATGAACTTCTTTGAGGGCAGCAAAAAGCAACCTTAATAAATGAAAATGAATTTCTTTTGAAGTAATTTCCTGAATTTTTTATCAGAATGCATTAAAAGGCTTCTATGTAAGGAGAACTAGTGAAGTAATAAAACATACCTGTAGAGTTAAATCTGCTTATGGGTAATTCTTAAAACAACGAACACTGTTTCATCAAGCATTATTTTAATATACTGGCACACAGATAACACAATCCTACGTAAGTATAAAGTACTCAAATGGGGAGGGTGGGAGGTGGAAGTACAAATCCTTCCCCAGCTCGCCCACATCCCTTATGCCTAGAGGAATGGGAACCATATCCTCAGATGGGTGGAGGAGCGGGATTGTTATATCAGATCAGGTAAAAACATATTAAATGTTTACCTAGGTTTTTTAATAGGGAGAAATATGTTAATCTGTTAATCTAAGCCAGACTATTTATACTGTTGTCTAAGAACAAGGTTTTGTTCTCCCTTATAATTCTTCATTAGAATCTTTGCACAAAAAGGAAGCTTCGGTATTCAGGCATATATTCCACAAGAGGATAACAAAGAACAATTCCCAGATACTCTGAAAACATACACAGAGATCTGCAGACTTTCTGTAACACAGGACAGCTTACAGAAATATGCCTGTTAGCAACAAGCATTTTGAGGGGAATTATTCTTTTTAAGACAGATTGCAGATCACACAGCAGAGTCCACTTTGCACCTGCCTTAAAACACTGTTTAATTGCCTGAGAATAAACTCTCATCTTGAAAAAACAGAGAACATTTGCATATTATATCAGAAGCCTGATGAATCATGTTATACTCACATTCTGGATGATGTAATTATTAACTTTTTTCCCTCCATTAAAATTATATATGATTTGGTAGGTAATATAAATGAAATATATTAAATGACACAGATACGTCCAGCAACTGAATCACCAGTCTTAAAGTCCTTTGGTTTTTGCCCTATTTCCTAAAAATTTCCTTAGCTAATATTACTTCCCTTAAAAGGAAGAGCAGGTAAAAGTCTTTTGCACCATCAATACCAGTAAGCCTTCATGAGAGCTGTGATCTCATAAATGAGATTCTATTTCCCCCTCCTCCCTTCACCCTTAAAGGTGGCTTTTTCTTTTGCCTCATGCTGCGTACAGTCCATCTAATTCAGTGGACATTAACAGTTCAAGTTTCACAATGAGCATTACGAGCAGGAAAAACTGCAGTGCTCAAATCTCAGATGCCTCTTCCCAAAATATGGTTCCTTCAAAATGTGAGATCAGGAGCTAAAATAAAACAGTGTAGTTTTCTATGCTGTCAAAACCGGGACAAACACAATTCCCAGGTTTTCGTAACTTTGGTTCTATTAATACAAATCGCTCCCTAATTTAAAATACTTATCAGACAGCGAGATCAAACTCATCTACATTAGTAGCATAAGTAAAACAGAAACTACAAAAAAAGTCCAGTTTACACAAGTTATTGGAAACACTACGACCAACACATACGTAGCTTCTAAGATAACTGTTTCTTCTATTACCCAACTTTTGCGGCAACTCATGTCCAAACCATTGATTTTGCTGCCCAGCAGCTTGTTCGAGCATGAAGAAAGGATGTTTAATATTGAAAACAGACTATTTAACGTGAAATGTTGATAGGTGCCTACTGGCTCAGAAGTCAAAATAATTTCTATACGCATTACAAGATGATAAAGAAAAACCTAGTCTTTAAGCTGAAAATTTAAAAATTTGGATGTGATGCTTTTAACTTGAGAAATACATGATTCTGCCTTTAAGGTTTAACCGGAGAATTAGAGATAGAGTTCTCAAATCAAGTAATAACATCACGCTCCTCTCAAATCTATCCTTCTATAAAATACTAAAACAAAACAACATAATCATTGTCAAAAACCTTTGCTAAGAATTTATTCTATGCCACCCAGAAGGCTTATAGCTGTAACAGTTGGATCAATGGCCTCGCTGTTAAATAGAAAATAAAATAAGAGGTTTGTTTCACCTTCACATAGTGCCTTTCTCCTGCAGACCTCAGATTTCCACATTTGTATTCCTTTAAAGTATTTGATATGCAGGGAAAGAAGAAAGGATGATGGCAAAAATTTCAATTTAGAGGTTACTAAAGGCTGCCATATTTGATACTGTACAACATATTTACTCCATACCTTTTACTGATGTATTAGGTGGAGGTCCTTCCATCCTCAAGTTCCACGGAGGATCACCTTGATTAGCAAAGTCCCTCATTTTCAGATAGCTAATTGTAAGTCGGATGATAGACGCCTTGTCAAGCTGGCTGGTAATGGCTGCAGGCAGTGGCAACAACTTTGCCAATTCATAGAATTCAAAATTCTCCTTTCCCCGGCGAGAGCGAGCAGCATCTCGGGACTTTTCCTTTCTCAAAGCTTGTAAACTGAAAGAAAACGAACAAAGTAGGACATTCATCAATATTAGTGCTCTGTCACATTTAACCAATTTGCTTTTTCACTGCTGGTCTTCTATACGAATTACCACATTTTCAAAACGCTCTTGTGTATGGATGTATGGAATTCAAGACACATTGAATGGTACTCCAGTCCTTGAATGATTAAAACTAATGTTACTATTTAAGTTTCGGTGGTAGCCAACATTTTAAGTAACTACTTCTAACTCATTTCAGCCACTTTCTACTTAGCCTGCCCTTCCCTTTTTCTACTGCCCATCACAAGAAAAGATTCCCAAGGATGCTGGGTGCATGCGGGGTTTATCTGTATAGATGCCATTGATTCTCTTGACCCACTGTAACCCATTTTTTTCCTAAATTTGTGCCAAATTCTGACTCTTCAGAAAAGAAGGTTAAAAGGAGTAAAGCGTGTGCCACCTCTGACAGGGGCTACAGTGCAGCCAAGATGACAGTTTGTACAGTAGCCGCTGAGCTACAGAAGTTTAAGTCTGTAATAATTAAACCTTCATGGATTTCACGAAACTGCTCTCTGTGAGTCGTTCGGCTGTCCTTGCTGCAGGAACAGCAACTGACGTCAGAGGGGTGAGCGAGCAGTTAATGCAGTTATGTGTTTCACATTTCTGATTGTGATTCACTACCACACACATATGAGACTGACAACTTTTTGGTCAGAAAGGACCTTATGTTTTACACTGGTGGAAATGCAAAGACGTTATTTTAGTCCTGTTGCATCAATGCATCACTTGCTATCACACGGATACCACACCTAAAGGTAACTCAGATTTTACTCCTGAGCTCTTTGTTTAATTGGTGTAAAACTGCTGAATGGATATTGTGATGGCAGTGAGTAGCCACTGGGGTCTTCTCTTGATCTTTCCCTGAAACTCAAAGGAAACCACAAGTCTCAGTTGGTTTCAACATACAGTTGTACAAGAGAGAAGGGATTAATTTTTTTGTCATGCGGTTTGGGGCAAAGAAATGTACAGTACGCTTCCCAAAAGATGAGAAGTCAACATGTAGATAATACAAAGAAACAGATATTGTGTCTTTTGGTTTTAATGTAAAGTTTTAAAGTTAGGGGATTTTTTGAGACAGAGCAGAGTGTTCATCTCAGGATATGATAAGCTTGACCACACCTTTGCCATAGTGAATAAAGGTTGGTGCTGATGCTGGGGCTGGTTTCTGCCAATCACTGTGTAAAGTGAGTAGAAACTGTTCTCCTCCCTCACAAAGACTCTATCATTCCTTTGCTTCATTTGTTTACTTATCAATTTGATGAAGTTACAGCCACATTTCCATTAACTAGTCATTAGTTTAGAACAGAGCTGGAATTCACCCAGTGTATAATGGAACACCAAACGCTTCTCTCAAGCTCCAACAACCCTTCCAAAACCCCTGGATTTTATCAACAAAAAAAAAAATCATAATGGCCAGATCTACAATAGCACTCCAGCACTTGAAGCAGGACAGTAGAATTTAGGCACAAAGATCTAATACCGTGATTCTGAGACCTCTATTTACCTATCTTTCTAATTCAGAAACAATTTAAACTACAGAGGTTCTCTTATTTTAATATTCTTCACCACTTGCATTTTTGTGGCTGTGTCTGCCACCTTAGACTTGCAAGGGTAGATCAGCTGGGCCCCTAAAACACAAATTAAATCCCTTCATCACAAGTTCCTGAGTATACTTAAAAATTTATATTCCCTATATAATTCTATAGGACCAGCAATTACATTTAGAAACACGGTCTGGCTAAGAAACAGGGATGGCAAGATAAACATGCGGGTGGAAATGGCACATCCTTACTCACAGGTAAAGACATACCAGCCTAGTAAATCCCACGCTAAAGTACACATACTTGTCTTTATGAACTATAAACAGACTGTTAGCAGCTAGATTTATATATTATTTTTGAGGAGAAAAGAACCTGAAAAATAAGATTTCACAATGCTCGTTGTAGATGCATCTCTGTCCAATTCCAAATTTTAAATATCTGCCATCACAGATGTGTAAAATCCCTCAAAAGGTGCATTACGTATGGCTGATAGAAATATTTGATGTCTATACAGAAACCTAGAAGTTACAGCTCTGTGAGGTGTGAACTGTCAAATTCATTTCAGTGAAGATACCATATACAAGTTAAATACCTACAACAGTAACATAAGGGAGAGACAAGCAAGTGTTTCTGCCCAACTGCGTGCCAAATGAAAGCTTATTTTCATGGCACAATGAGCGCCTTTAACTACTTATCATCACACTTTTTTCCTCCAGAAGCCAAGCCTGAGGACCTGAAGACCCCAAATCAAGTTTGAGGAATCCAGAAATGCTGGGATTCTAAATCTGTTCTGAAAGTTTACACCATGAGGTTCAGCCCTTCTTTCAACGGCACACACTTACAACACTATGTAAGAAGGGTGTTTTGGGGAGATTTCTAGTAAAACATATCAGAAACATCACATATCCCAGCAACTTTCAAAATTGAAAAAAGTTCGGAATTCCTTATTCCTCAGCAAGACCAAAGAGTGAATCCACAGTTTACAAGAACAGTAAAGGGCTCAGGAGATTTCTGAAACATAATAATACATTGCTAGGTAAACTTAGATAACGCATTACTGGATCAATAATAGTTTGCAATGGAAGTCAGTTCAGCTGAAAAGTGAAGCTACGTGTGTAAGTAAACAGCATCCTTTGAAAACCACCTATATGTACTCAAAGTTCTTCAATAAAAACACTCTAATGTGCAAGGGATGGGGCACTGAAATAGCAGACATACAAAAGAAAACGCTGAGAAACAGTACCATACCACATTTTTCCTCCAAGCCATTTGGTGTATTGTCATTTGTGGAAGCTTCACGGAGCAACTCAAGGAGTTTGTAACCTGTAGCACTCTCCTCTTGGCACCAGAGCATTAAGTTAAATTTAGGAACAGTGCCTGTCAAAACACGCACCCAAGTCCTAATTTCTACTCTGCGTAATTCCACTAGCGAAATATACCTGTAGCGTTGGACACTACTTACGCTGATACAATGGGTCCTTAATTTGGGAGCAACGATTTCCTCAGCCGGATGCAAGAATTCTTTAGCTATGACCTAAGCATCACTGTTAATCCTACCTGGCCCCTGTGATTCTGATAAGCAACATCAACTTCATCATCAGATGCCCTTAAAAGAACAAAGTGCTGGCAGCGATAACCCCAAGAGGATGCTAGAACACAGAGGTGTGTCAAGTTCAGAACAGGAAGAAGTGGTGCTGACACAGGAGTAAAACTCGTCTTGAGTCCCATCATATGACATTGGGGTTAGAAGTGGTTCTCGGTAACATAACTGAACTTGGTAGAATATCAGGCTGAAAGAACTTATGAATACCCACAGGGCCTCCTGATGGTGAGAAAAATAAAAGTGTGGGAAACTATCCCCCCCTGGTTGGCAAGTGGATTTCAAAAACATTCAGAGAGCACCAAGAAAGCAAACATCACACACATCAGAGCCCTCACATGGCAGAGAAGGTCCCCCAACAGACAAGCAAATCTACATACGCTATCAACAGCACCAACAAGAAAGTAACAGTGGCAAATATACCCAAAGGACATAAAAACTGCTCCCTCTTTGCCTTCTGTGGAGAAGGGGAAGAAGCTCAGATAATTGGATCAGAGCACATCACTGGACGATATCAAAGGATAATGTTGTCATATAATAGCGAAACTTCCTGCATTCCCTTAAGAACATACTTCTCAAAGAATTTCCACATAGAGTCCACTAAAGAAGACTCAGAGGTTTCCAGCTGCTAACTGCTGATAATTCTGTGATGCAGTACGACATAAAGAGGATATTTAATGGCCAGAAAACTATTGCTATTTTGATAGTAGGTTTCTAAAACATACATTATTTTTTTTCTTTCAAGGCTTTTCCAGATGGACTGATATAAAGGAGATCTGGCTTTTACACATGAAAGGGTACTATAAATACTGCCATATATTTTTAAAATGGTATATGCAACATTTCTAAAGTAGATTTTCTATTGAAGACGCAGCAGATGCAGAAGACATGATAATATGGCGTTGCATAAAAGTTTTATTGGTACTCATAACTCACTTGTGATTTCATTGTGCTTGTGGTCATTCCAAGCTTAACCTGGTTCATATTTTATTTCACATCACTTTTTATATTTTATAGTCATAAGCGTATACATGCACACATTATATGTGCATGCCCATAACCGCTACATGTCTGACAGATTATTACCTGTCCCTTTAAAGATGGGAGAATCACAACTCCTAATTTTTGCAGCATACAGTGACAAACATGTTATAGTATATCAACAGACGCACTGACCTACATTAGCAAGGATTTTTTTTTAGCATATCAATGCGTTGCTTCTGCATCTCCATTTGGGCGGTAAAAATCAGTGAAATCATTTAATTCCCTGAATTTGTATTTTGAATGAAAGCAGGCTGCGGTTACAAATAAATATTTCTGTCTCCAGTTTCAAAATATAGGTTGGAAGCAGATACGTGGCATACTTGTTCAGTTTTAGAAAGCTCGCGTTTACATATAACCTGCACTGTTCCCTTAAACATGATGCAGGCGAGACACCCCAAGCAGGGTTTCTCAGGTGTTCATCTCCCTCTGCTCAGCCCCATATAACAGCACCAGTGGGGCGTTATGGTATATCCTTAAGTATACTTGTCCGAAATACAGACTGGATTCGGGGAGATGGCCACAAAAAAAAAGCTGAGAGATAGGCAGGTTGCAGAGCTCCAGATATAACGACTCCAGTCAACGGACAGCACCTCTGCGGATTGCCGTCACAATCTTTGCTCATTTTCATTAACGACAAGCAGAGAAATGTGATGAACCCTCAAAAAAGGATGCACGCTACTTCAGATAATTCTATTGAAATCCTCCCCGATTTCAGGAGGAACTTTACAAGCACAACAGTATCCAGAACAGAGGACTTTTTCTTGTAATGCTAAACAATATCATACTTGTTAATGCAGCTATTATCGACCAGTAGAAAATTTCTTAAGCCTCTAACAACAATATGGATTATAGTAGCAGCAAAATCAGACACAGTACAACAATAACACTTAACAATATCTAATATTTTTTTTTAACAAGCTTTATAGAGAAAGAAGCAATATGCACGCACACGTGTATTTTTATATTAGTCTAATCTTTTACATTCAAGGTCTATATAAACATTATCTTCCTCTCCGAAGGCCATAGTCAGAGAGAGGTTATATCCATTTCACGGCAATCAAATGTATGGAAAGGATGTGCAACATTAGAACATACAATGAATCTGCAACCAAAAATAAAATGGACTGTGATCCAACCTCATCAACACCTTGAAAGAGGCTTTCAATTATGTATGTCCTTCTGTGTACATCTTCTTTTTCCAATATAAAGAACAGAAAAACGTTTACTTGCTATTGAGTTCAGTTGTAGGATTATATAAGGAAAGAAATTTTTGCTCCTCTGAGTCCACAGGTCTGCATTTGTGCAATTCTCTATGAAATACACTAGAAATATCTTTTTCTTACCTTGTTCTGTGTTACTACAATATGACATTGTATTCTCATACTTTGGATATTTTTATAATTAATAACTTTAGGCTCTTCCCCTTTTTTTTAGGAGCCTATTTAAATCATTTCTGCATTTATATCAATGCAACATAGTGGATGAGTACAACAATTTATCTAACGTGAATGCTTACATATTCTGTTCCATTACAGGAATAACCTATTACCTGGTCCCTCCCTCAGCCACGTTCTTGAGGAGAATCTTTTCTGGGGCTTCAAGCTGACCAGTGCAAACAATGAGGGCAGCTAAGCCCTTTTAAAACAACAGATACATAGAAAAGCTGACTCTTAACAAATGGGCAATTTATTAAGATAACATCCATGCCCCCAAATAGGTGGCCACCCGCAGGCCACGTTCTGGCCTGAAAAAAAAACGTGTTTTCATTTCACTGATCTCATGGGACAATTACACTTAATTATAAGTTCAAAGAATATCATAGTATCAATACTGAAATTCCTCAATTATTTGGAATATTTATTTATTTTGCTCCTATGTGACTCCTCTTGTGCCTAAGTTGTTTTTTTTTTCAAAAGTGTTTGTTAATAGGGACATCTCAAAAACAGTGTTAAATCCAAGTGGATATTCATCTGAACAGCAGTGCATAATTTCAGATTCCATAAAAAAAAGATTTAGACTGGGAGAAAGATGGAAGAAGCAAAGCAGACTAACCTGCACTACAAATTGCAATTATTGTAGTTGAAAAGTCCGCTCAAGCAAGTTAAGCATCACCACTGGTGGCAGCAGGAGCCTAAAGCCTCTTATGTCTAGGGTTTTCGTTATTGTTCTGTTTTTCCAAATGTTATGCTCTAGAGAGCTCACAAATATGCATGAAACTGATTTTTTTTTTACTATAATACTACAAGGGAGCATAAAAGAACGAAGCACAAAGCTAATGTTCCTGTAGATGTGAATTAAAAGAATAATCCTCTCCAGCTTCTTAAGACTAACTCAATTATTTCTGGAAAACTGATACTGAAAATACGTTAACATATTTACCTCTTAATTTGTACACAGTATTTTGCTGTCCTTTGGGATTTTTTTTCTTTTAAGACAACTTTTTGACCTGATGGTTTCTGCCTTTCTTTGCTTTTCTTTTTCTCTGCTGTCCTATTCATAGAGCTGCTTTTCAAGACTAATAAAATAATAAAAAACAGTTACACTATTTAAAAGAGAAGAACACTTTTGTGAGGGTAAAACGTAAAACCTCTAAAAAAAAAAAAAAAAGGAGGAGAATCAAAAGCCACATTAATTTTTACCTTCTTTCTTTTTAAAGTACATCTGAGAAGTCAGACAGCAGATTTTTATGGATTTTTCTACTTGTGTGCTTAGGAGATGCGAATATTGCTCAGTCTCACTATTTATCAATTAATCTGGCATGCAGCCTCAAAGGAAAAAGGTCGACCTGTATTAAAAATTCATCCATCAAAAATTCATCAAAGACTTCAGCATTTTTACTCATGAACCTTTGAACACCTGCATACTTGTCAGATCTATGGTCATAGTTAACCGGAATCTATAGTTACTACAGTATCTATACTCGCTCTGACATGAGCTGCATAAGGAGACTTTCAGGTGAAAGAGCAGTACGTAACGCAGTGAGCTGCACGGCTTCATCAAACTGTTCTTTCCACCAGACAAGGGATAGCTGACATCTGACTAAGTTCAAAGTCAGTAAAATCAGACTTTCAATAAGCAAACACTTTTCAGGGCATTCATTATTGCCACACCATAAATATCACCGTTCTCACAGGGCAAAAGTTTGCCAGAAATCTAAATCAAAGCATTATCTGACATTATCATCAATGGCGTAGTCCACAAATTGAAGCCATTTAATGCTGTCCAGGAAAAAAATAATGTTTTCAGAAGACTTCTTTTAATGTGTGAAGAAAGCTGTATAGTATATGCTGGAAGTTAAAGCTGGAACCTTCAAGTTCAAGGTAAAAACTGCTGCTTAACTAATGCACTGCTCATAGCTGTCATCATTAATTTATGTTAGCCTCTGTAAACATCAGGAGTATAATAGGCCAATTTCACAACTAAATATAGATGCACATTTTGCCCTTATATAAATGGCAGATTGCTGCTGTAGATCATCACTGCAGCAACACGTCAGTAAAGATGCACTGTTTGATGGTCTGATGCTCACACAATATATAAAACCAGTTGTAATGGTTGTTTGGAAGCAAAGTGTAACATAGCAGCAAAATTTCATTTGTTCCACAAACTCAGGATATATTAAGCTTGGCTGACAAAGACTGTTTGATGTGCTAAATCAGTTTGACCTTCATTTTTGCTTTATATTTCTCATTTAACACATGAAATGACCATTACTTTTTCTCTATATAGGAAAATATCACAGAACTGGTTTCTATTAAAAAACCTCTTTTCTTTGTAGATAGCAAAAATGCATTTTACCAAACATGCTTTAACAATTATTGTAAAAATAACATGCAACTTAAGAAAAAAAACACAAACCAACAATTATATTAACTCAAGCTTTTTATTACGTCAGTGAGACTTGAGGTGGTTTTTAGGGGTTGTTGTTTGCCAGAACCAGTTCATTTTACTTTATTTTCAATACGCAAACACGGTTCAAGGAAAAGGGTTTTGTATGCTTGAACTAATCACTAAACTGAATGTTTCGTCACCAATAAGCAACAACATATTGCAACATATAAAATAACAGGATTCACTTCCAAAGTGAGTCATTAGAACCTGGCAGGTTTTTAAGGATTACAAACTTGTCACCGTACACAATATTTAAAGCTAATGTACACTTTGATACAGGAACAATTAAGTGAGCTGTGCTACGCCAGTTCAAACCCAAACCCTACAACCAGAACACTGGCATCTTGATCTTTTTTTCTTCCTATGTTGAACTAAGTAATTGCCAGCCTTATGATAATAGAGAAACTGCAGTTTTATCAAGCAATTTTGCAGCACCCAATAAACAGCACTTTACCTTGGAGCAACTTGTACATTTCACACCTTAAATTTCTATTTACCAAATCAGCTAATCACTTCACAATTGAACTTCTCAGAACAAAAAATTATCAATTAAAGTGGCTGAAACTCCTGCAAATTATCATTTAGGAATGAAGTAATTGCTTTCATCAGGGCAGAAAAGCCCGCCAGAACAGAAATGTCACTTCAGATTAGTGTTCTCACTCCTGAAGCTATGGATGACACAGCTGATATAAGACTAAATGCCAAGACCAATCAATTGCTTTTGTGGCTCTGTTCTGAGCTGCTGTAAAAGGGGCCATTTTCTAGGATCTACTCTTCATTATAGTAAATGCTATCTCCTTGGTAACATAATTCCATTTCTCATAAATTCCTTCTGAGAGCATTGTCCTAACAATGAATGTTTGTGGAAAAGAATGCTGTTGGTTTAATGCAAAAAATTAAGTGTGAACGGCTGTCGAAGTACCATAGTTTGCTTGTTCTTAAACATAAATTGAAGTCTTTACATTAAAACCAGAATACTTTGGCGGAAATGAATGTTCTGAACAAGCGTAATATATTGCATTTGGAAGTGGTGTGTTTCTGATTTTATATACCTATGTTGTGTGTATAGCGGGCACGCTCGTCCCTAGCAGAGATTTCTCAGTTTAAGAGAGAGAAGATAAACACTCCACTTATTTCACAGCAGTGCAGTTAAGAAATGTGAAACTGCGGAAGAAAACATGGTCTCATTATCATATGACATGCTATTTGTTAGCAGACTCATCTGTGTATAAAAGCCTCCTTTGAACTGAGCCCTTACTGGAAATATCTGTATTTCAATTTGTATTGTTCAGCTTCCTAAAATACTAAGAATCTGAGTTATGGTCTCCAATTAAAAGGATATCTGAGAAGCTAATTTGGTGGAACAGCAGCAATTTCCTGCACTGCTCTCTCATGACTGAAGTTTAGAAACAAATTCAAGATTACAGATTTTCATTCAGAACAGGATGAAAAGTATTCCTCCCTCAATGAGCATACGCAATTCCAATTAACAATAACAAGAGTTATGTGGCAGGAGAATATATTACCAAATATGTAAAGAAGTAATTTATTCAGCATTAAGATGAAAAGTGCAATTTTACTACAGTATTTCCATGGGTAACCAAAGAAATAGCCCAGGTACACTGCTCTCAGATTGTGACTATAGCCCTGAACGCTGGCAATCTCACAAATACATGAAAAACTGCACCCATTATATGACATGGGGGAGATATAAAGTCACTGCATGTCATATCTACCTGCTAGAAGTAAAAGCAGTATTTTAAACTGCAAAGCCAGATAGCATATTTGGAGAACCCGGACTAAAGCTACCTCATATACCATATTAAATACACTACATAGCATATCGTAGTTCAAAAATGAGCTTTACACTTTTGTAGCCGTTACAACATAACTAAATCACTCTGAAATGAACAAAGAGAATCCAAATTTTTAATTATACTCCTTTTTTGAGTACTGTCTTTAAGAAGGAACACTTCAGATCAGAGGTTTTTGATCTGGTTCTCAATATTCTAACGAATGAGTAAGCAGCTGCTATTTTCCTCACCTATGTCAGAGCTACTGCAGAAATGTTTACTGGAACGTTTATATCAGCATGGCCATTATTTTCCATAACATTATTTTACCAGCAGTAGCTCCGACGCTAACAGCTGCACAGGTTAAAGAAAAAAAAAAACAAACAAGGAAAAAACACTTTTTTTTTTAATAAAAGCTGTGTCTGTGCGAGGTATTTTTTCTATACCATGAAGTTTTATTACTGCTGAAAGGCCGAAGAGCACAATCTTGCATTCAGACGTCCCATGTTTGCTCTTTACAGATGACCTAAATAGGGATTTTGTTAGAGTTGGCTGTGCTTTCTGTAACTATCCGCTCCAATTTAGTTCCCAGAGCCTGGGAAAAAAGGCAAGAATTCCAAGCTCTCTCTTTCACTGCTGCCACATAAATAATCTCTTGGTGGTGTGTTCTCAATTACTGTAATAGCAAGACCTGTTCTGAAAAATATAACACACTTTATCTTCCTACCCCCTCTTGCAATTATCACCCTCATCATCTCATAACTCTCTCCTTCTCATATAAAAGTTATCCTTACACCGATGGGTCTATAATGAAAATATGCAAGTTGTCGTTTTAAACCCCACCAATCGGAATTTTTACAGAAGCATTTGTGAAGGAGTGTTGAAGGGATATAGGATACACCGGCACTGCAATCCAAAGGAGCCACCAGAATTTACAGTGACACAAATGAGCTATCTTAAAACTGAGAACAATATCACTCCAACAAAGACAAAAAGCTCCAGGACCAATATCAGCCCTGAGCCCTGCCTGCATGGTTTTTGTTGCCTGGGATAAAACCTGGACTGATAGAGGTCACTTTGTCATTGATACTCAGGCTACCTCGTTTAACAATACCTCCAGCACATCCGGAAAAAAACAAATACGCAACAGCCAGGCTGGGAGGTGGTGTAGGTACATCTGCTGAAAACCAAGCCATGCACACAGAATTTTTTCTTTTACCCTCTTAGGAAGAACGTTCTGCCTGTGCGAGTCCCCAGAAGCTCACTGATAGATGCACTGAAGCTCTTGAAGGTGCAGAGCTACCTGTTGGACTGTTGCCTCGGTAGAGGATGAATGAGCTACCAGGCTTCTCACTTTTAGACCCCTGGCTTGAACCCTGAGCCGCTCAATGTAAATTAATTTCAGTAGAGCACAAACCAGCAGGTCTCACAACAGGTGCCTCTTTCCCACCCGCCAACCACTAAAACACCTTTTATTAGTGCTTGGCATTACAGGACAGGCTACAGTCTCCACTGACTTCCCTTGCGGAGGGACTACATTACTGTCTATTCAATCCTTTGGGATACATGGACACTCTAACTGTCATGCAAACACTGGTGAAGAAACAGAAAGAAATGTGCAACTTTCAGGCCACCTGTTTTTTCAAGTGTAAATTAATGGCTTAGATACCACCCCTAGCGTTACACAAGCGCGTGAAGTTCTAAGAAACAAAACCATACAAGTACATAGGTTTAGATACAGAAAAACGACTTCAAAACAAAACACCGCAACAAAAAATATACTCAAAACCCAAACCAAACAAACAAACAAAATCAACCCCACACCCATCAGAAAAACAAACAATTCACAACCCTCCATCATTCTTCCATGAATCAGTATTACCATGCATTTTCTGAGGCTAGTTTTCTACAGTCTATCCGTTTCCAAGGGGAAATAGGCTATACTTACATCTTCTTACTTTCTAAGAAGTAAGAAAGACTTGAAAAACTAAAGACTTGGCAAATACCGAAGAATTTTCCAGTTAGTTTAGCAAGAGGGAACCCATCCCCAAACTTTAAGCAGAATGTCAAGGCAATCATATGTCTGTCTCTCGACTGGCACATAACTAGCATTACATTTTACAGGTTAGCCAAAAAAGCTTCATGAAGCAACATGTTAATGTGCTCCATAAGCCCCTCCTCAGATCTGATTACAAACTTTTAGTTTTTATTAGTCATAAAAACCAATGTGCATCTTGCAGATTCATAACGGCCTTAAAATGACCTCCTCAAATGGTATGAAATACATTAAGTGAGCCCCAGAAACCTAAGAAACCCACACAAAAGAAAATCTTGATGTCCCCTTTCTCCCATTCTGCCTTCCATTCCATCCATAATAAATGAACAAATAAAAAAATTAAAGTGCTTAGTCCCCAAAGCAATCAGTTTTATATTTAATATTTTATTTAAAAAAACCCACTGCCTACATCATTGTGTTTCAGTGTATTATAGTAGCACTCCATAAGCGTAACAGGTTGATGGGAATTCTTTCTATGTTCAGTTTGTTACAACTTTAAAATGAAATTCTGTATGCAGATAGATAAAAATTTATTGAACTATTTCTTAGTTACATGACTTGGTTACGTGAATGGATATTAGGTGCATGACACAAAGACTAACACATCACATGAAAAAGACATGATATTGTTATCTTTCAGCAGTTTTGATACTGCGGGATCAAAATGAAAGACACATCGATAGAGGAGGAAAAAGTTTCCTTCTTGTTCCGTTTACAGGTATCAGTACTGGCCACACATATCACTGGGTCATGTGTTTCCTGAAAAGGCTGAGAAGAATCTACTGTCAGAGGTTGTGCACTCAACCCAGACCACGAACTGCGTGGCACAGTGGTCACCGTTAGACCAGAGGTATGGCCCTAAGGATTTCAGTTTTCAGGCACTTGTACCTGACCCAAGGTCTAATTTCTAACTAAGGTTTTCAGATATGGTATAGAGTGATGGTTTTGGCTGGGACAGAGGTAATTTCCTTCACAGTAGCCAGTATGGGACTGTGCTTTGGATTTGTGATGACAACTGTGCTGATAACACAGGGATGCTTTAGTTACTGCTGCGCAGTGCTTGCACAGCGCCAAGGCATTTTCTGCTTCTCGCACCACTCCACCTGCAAATAGGCTTGGGGTGCACAGGAAGATGCGGGGGTACACTGCTGTGACAGCTGACCCAAAGTGACCCAAGATTCAGTTCCATACTATACGGCATCATGCTCAGCGTATAAAGCTGGGAGAAGACAGAGGAATGCGAAGACATTCGGAGCAATGGTGTTAGTCTTTCCAAGTCATCCTTATGTGTGATAAAGCCCTGCTTTTCTGGATAAGGCTTAGCAGATAGGAAGAAGTGAATGTATTCCTTACTTTTCCTTCGCTTTGCTTGCAAGCACAGTTTTTGCTTTACCTATTGAACTGTCTTTATCTCAACCCACGAGTTTTCTCACTCAATTCTCTTCTTACTCCATTCTCTCCTCCCTCTCATGCTGGAAGGGAGTGGCTGAGTGGTGCTTAGCTGCCAGCTGGTGTTGAACAACAACAACAGTCATTTTTGGCCTCCAACACAAGGCTCAAACCCAGGACCCTGAGATTAAGAGTCTCATGTTCTACCAACTGAGCTAGCAGGCAAAACCAATTGTCCTCAGAACCTAGTTTAATTAGTAAGAGTAGACCTGATGCTATGTTCTGATTTGAGCTAAAGCAGAACCAATTCTCTCTGCTAAGCTTCTTCCGAAAGTGAACGTGTTTTCAGACAGTGTCTGGTTCTAGAAATGGTAACACTTTATATATAGTTATCACTAAGTAATGTGATGAAAGGTAGGCAGGATGTTCATTGCTCATACTTATTCCCATAAAAACCAAGGCCATCTGAGAGTTGGTGGAAGGCCATTAAGTCAAAGGGTAAAAAAGGGTCACACCTGCCTAGAGGGGCAGACAGAACAGGTGACCCAAACTGACCAACAAAGTATTCCATTCCACGTATGTTATACTCAATATAAAGCTTAGGGAACACAAGGGTCAACTTCTCTTCTTTGATGGTCAGTGTCCAGTGAGGGCATTATCTGTTCATCTACTCCCAATCCTGATTCATGTGTTCCTTAAAGCCGTTCCTGAAACCAACTCCTGCCTGCCGCCTTATTCAGTCTGTGTTTTTCCCTGTGCCTGCTCTGCAGCGTTACTGGTGGCATCTCTAGGAGCTGGATATTGGGGGTTTAAAT
Source organism: Cuculus canorus (assembly GCF_017976375.1). Lineage (NCBI taxonomy): Eukaryota > Metazoa > Chordata > Aves > Cuculiformes > Cuculidae > Cuculus > Cuculus canorus. The sequence continues at coordinate 64,554,368 of NC_071405.1, read as the reverse complement.
ATATTTGTATATATTTTAGTATTTCCTTATTATTTTCTTCTTATTGTTATAGTTTCACTAAAGCTATTTTAGTTTTGAACCCACCTATCTCTCTCCTTCATTTCCCTTTCCCCTTTCACGGTGGGAGAGAACTGGGACTACAATGTCCTGAGTTTAGCTGCCGAAGTCGGCTGGGTCTGGTGGGCTAAGCTGGGACACGCTACAAGCATTTTATAACCAGAATAGTGATATACCAAAAGCTTTCCTCAAAACATATGCATCATCAGTTACAGTCCTAGAACTGTCAAAAGCAACACTTACCCAAAAATCTTCAAAGCTTTAACTGCTGAGACATTAAGTCTCACATCCTAAGTAATGCTTACCTTGTTCAGTAATATTTGACTATAAGCAAGAGTGGCAACATCCTACACCCATCAGACTGCATGTATCAAAGGCATGAAAATTATCAGTGCTTTGAAATACTGGCCAACAGCTGCCCAGGCTACATGGCCTCCAAAAAAAGTAAAGCTCCTTGCAAAAACTTCCTCAGAACAGGTCAAGCAGTCACAAAGCTGAAGAAACATGATCGACAACCACGAAACAGAGAACCAGAGGTAAGGCCCCCTCCTGAAAAGCTCCTTGGCCTCAAAAGTGACCTCTTAATTAATTACCTGGTAGGTAAAGCACCTCCTACAAAGTCTCACAGGTCTAGATCAGAGAGGAATATGATGATTATCTAGGAACTATCATCATCATGGGGGAGGCCATATAATGTTCCCCAGTAATTCTGGTTTCTTTTGCAAAAGTATCAATCACAATCTGGAAACTTCAAGAAGTAAAGAATTTCTATTGCAAAGCAGCTGCAATGCTTAAATTAGCCTCACCATTAACACTCTGTGGTTTATTTCCAGTTTCAACTTTGCTGAATTCAGCTTTCTGTCACTTAAGCTTACAATTCCTTTGTCCAGTAAACAAAAGAAACTCCAAATATCTGCTACCTTCTGCCTATCTGGGTAATTACAGGTCATGATCAAATCACCCTGTTAACCTTCCCTTTGACACGATACTTGATTGACTAAACAAACTCAGTTATTGTATGCTTTCCAGTCTTTGTTTTAACGCTCTCTTTTTTATAACATGAAAACAACTAAACAATTCCAACACCAAACCCAGTAGAAATCATCAGTAGGTAATAACATAACTTTCCACGTTCAATATTTCAGTTGATAAAGATTATTTTAGTTCCTATCTGAAATAGCATCATACTAGGCTACAGTGCTCTGCTGCTCGTAAGTAAACTTAAGTCTTTCAATTTGGGGTTCACAGAGAAAGAGACACTAAGCTATAACTATGAACTACAACATCAGTTGTATGTTGGTCCGTGTGTGATATTCCTGGCCAGTAACGGTATTTGTTTTTCAGAAAACAAGAGAGATCTGGTAAGTTCCACAGGCTACAGAGCATGTAAAACAAGAGAAAAACACTAACTGATGAATGACAGAAACAAACATATTTTCTCCCAAGCACGTAGAAATTATCCCAGCCCGATCCGGACTGATTCTCCTCAATAATTTCTTAATTTTATTTCTGAGAGGTAATCACTTGCTTTGAAGATAACCAGGCAAGAATTTCTTTTACATCACCTCACATTTTTTGGTGCAAAATGGCAGAATCAGGTTAAAATGGCAGAACTCAGAAACAAGCTGAGACATTCTGTAAAAGATACTTAATTTATGCATTTGTTGCTTATCCAGATTTATATTTTTTTTTTGTTTTCCAAATGAACTGAAGGCTTCCATCTCTCCCAGCACAGACCACTTGGACCGACCAGGCTGTCATCTGTTCAGAACAGTTCTATCACTCATAAGAATAATAAATAAATAAAAATGAAGACAATTTTATTCCCTCCCTATTCAACCACAGCATGATGCTTTAAAATTATTACATTTTTAAAGTCATCTGACTTGAACCAGCGTTTCTCCTCCTAACCTTCCGGCCACCTTCCTTAGTGCTCTGACTGCTACAGCACCGTCAGGCTGACCTATGAAGGTGAACAGGGATGGAGAGTATATAAAAGCACCAGTGTGAATCACTGAGGGCAAACGGCAAATTTGTCACAGATGGGCTGGTGGCAGAACGTTACTATTCCCCAAAAGCCGCTGAAAACCTTTCAGATTGCTGTTAGCCATCAAACCAGCACCATTACTCAACACGAGCAGCATGCCAAGGCCTCAAAAGCATTAGTAGCACTGGTGTTCATGGTCTCTATTTCAAATCATTGCCTAAGTACTGGATTTTTAGTATACCCAGACAAATACACTAAGAGAGCCTCTGTCATAAGGTATTCCCGTGGCCATAATGACTTATTGAGGTATTCCCCAAAAGCCATCATTCACACAGATGTTCAAAACACATAGAAAAATTAAGGCTGGATTTTCAAACCCAAATAGTGCTGCTATAATCCTGCTCCTATAGCCAAAAGATGTCCAGGAAGTTGTGTTTAAAAACACCACCTTACTCTGTTTAAAACCTGTCATCACTGGGATAACCTCCGTCAGGTAAAGCAGAAATACTTTGGAGTCAAGAGGAAATGCAATCAATATACACCCATAAACACTGTATGTTAATCTTGGAACTTACCTGTCAATAAATCTACCAGCTCATCAGGCTGGGAAAGAGGTGCAACGACTGCTAGAAATAGCTACTGAGTGATGTTTAAAACCAGCAATTGTATTAGTTTTGTGGGTAGGAATTTAGCTACAGAAAAGAAAGAGGAAAAGGAACCATCACAAAGAGCTATTATACCTGACGGGGTCTACACAAGACAGATGAAATGTGAGCTTCAGTATCCAAAATAGAAGGGATACAATCATATGTCTGGTTAACTTACAGGAAATAGTTCCAGAGACAATTTTATACTAACTACAGTGATTTGAGCAATTTTTAAAAATAATACCAGCCAATTTCTCTCCATTATACTCTGCTGGCAGAAAATAAAACATTTTTCTTTGAAATGATTGCCTCTGGTTTTGTTAAATCATGCAGCCTGTCAACATGTGGTCACCAGTTTTACATGGTCTTTCTGCCTCTCTGGAAAAGAATAAATTTGCAGCCTGATCCTGGATATAAATACGTAATCTAGCATCAGTCAAAGTTATTGATGTTACTACAAACAAGGTAGGTAAGCAACTGTAACGTCGTAATATGAAAAAAACATCTAAGTCAAAACGATACATTTTGAACTCAAATATGACAGGGATTTTGTTTTTCTTAAATGGTAGTCCTGGCAACTCCTGCTATTGAAGAATTAAAAGCATAATAAAAGAAGAAAAATACAAGCAGAGTTTAATTCTGTCACCAGATGTGCCTGCCCAACTTCATTGATTTAAAAGGACAACACAGACCCTTAGTGTTAAGTGATTTCATAAAAGTAAATATTTGAAAAACAAAATGAGAAAAAATTATGGGATCTCTCTTTTGGTACACAGTTGTTTCAGCAAGCTCACAGCAGCTGAACAAATTAAATCTCCAACCTTTTGCTGTCAAGTGGGAATTACGTACTAATAATCCTATAACTGTTTGATTGGGATATGTGCTCATCTCAGCAATGTGACTAAATATCTGGAAAAAGTGAATGGAGAACAAACCCCCTGAAAGATAAAACACATTACATTCAATTTTAATAAACTTATGTTGAATTAACCTTTATAAGATTCTTCACTTTTATTCAGAGAATTTTCCTATTTAGTACTCTTTTTACAAGAGGATTCTCACGTTTGGTATCTTTTCTCAACTCTTTGTGTATGGGTTATATAGTATATCTCACATATCTTTTCATCTCTATTTAGGGATGAAGAGATATACAGAGTCAATCTTTCTAATTAAATCACGAACGTTGACAACAGCAGTTGCTGTGATTTCAGCTTACACAGCGGCTATTATTCATATACTTAGGAATACCTACTTCAAAAACACAGTAAGGGAAAAAGTTGTGCTTTTAAGAGCAAGGGAGAAACAGCAGCTAAAGTGTTGCCCATAATGCAGAAGAAGTTGATCTATTTGTATGATGCTTAATGCCTTCCAGGCACCTGAGGACTTCACCGAGCAACAGGGTTTACCACAGCTTTAATAAGGTGCAAATGCTAATTCCCACACCGTTAGCCTGCTGACAGATCCTACTGACCCGACAAAATGGGATCTTGACTATTGTGCTCATATGACCCAGGGGCTACCAAACGTACACCCGCGTGTACCTCTCCCTCCAGTTTGTGACTGTTTCCTGCAGAGAAATCAGAGAGCAGGAGTCTCGTAATCGCCTCCAGCATCCCAGAAAAGTGACAGCCACAAACAGACCAAAGTCAGTGCCAGAATTCAGGCTGAGCAGAAGAAAATATTTCTAACCCAGTCAGTTTTTAACTGAAATGCCAAAATACTAAACAGCTTTGAATGGGGCAGTGTCAAAGAAGGTATTAACCTGACATGCAAGAACAAACATTAGGAAGAGACTCTGAGAGTAAAAAGTAGCAACACTGTGACAATAAGACAAGTTAAATCAGGATAGAAGTTTGATTTTGAAGTTACTTCAAGATTTATTTAGACCAACAGCTTTCAAAAACTAAGAATTCTTGTGCCCATTCTAAAAGTCTTATTTAAAATATTTTATGAGTTCAGTTTACATTAAAATCTCAAATAAAATAGCGCGGTTGCTTTGTGTGGCCATCTGCTACTCTCATCAAGTGTCTCTAGTGACGAAAATGTGGATTCTAGTAGTTTTACTGTGGAGATAATTGAAGCCTTTCTAAGAATAATTTCTATTCAGCTCTTTAGAGCCAAATTTTGCCCTTGGATCTACACTCTATTTTGTAATACTGGAACATGGTTCTTGTTTAAGCTGTTAATATCACCCTCTGAGTATAAAGCATGAGCTACTAGTCTTCTTTCATCCTTTTGCAAAGAAGATATAATCTGTATTACCTATTTTGGCGAATGCTTCTGGGGCATGCTGAGCATGCTTATATATTTAAATTATATAAATAATGCTGATATCAGAGGCTGATTGTCAGTGATGTGACTTTATAATTTCGATTCTACTACTAATTTCTAGCATAATCAAGAGCAAAACGCTGACTTGACCCACAGCCTCACAATATTAGCCTGCTGGAAAAACTGTCCTGAGATTTAGTTTATGAAATATATTTTTAAATCCTTACAGTTTATCCATCCTGCAGTTTATCCATTAAAGGAATCCATTCATTTCAATGACATTATACAGGGGTTTCTTGAATAAATCAGCATGTATGATTCAAGCCCTTGCAGGCAAGTCTAGTCTGTGGGTCAGATGACACTGAGCTCTGCTGTACCTAAACTGCAGCCCTGAAGACTTATCTATAAAGAATGTGAGTACTTGACGTTGCACTGAAGGTGTAAACCCTGCACCACGTACTTTCAAAACTTGAATCAGCCTCATTGCTATGGGTAGCTGCCTCCCACTGCTTTCACTGCAGCTGCTGGAGCAATGCTCGTATGAGCTGGGAATGTTCCAAAAAGCTGCTTTCCTTTCTTTGCTATGACTGCTTATCAGATTGCTAACTGGCCCCACATCACAACGTATCATGACACAGAAAACAGTTGAGCTTGTCTCTCAGTAAGCCTAAAGGAATCCAAGCTGACCTGGTCTTAGGGAGCGTTTCCTCAAGGATGCTCTCCTTCTCCCAACATAAGTAAAATAGCCAAAGAAAAGAGAAGGGATGAGAGGAAGCACAACCAAAACAATAAAGAACAAAAATCTACTAAAACAAAGCGCAGCTGGCTTTTATCAGAGGCTGAAGGACAGATGAGGGGTTAGCCCTGGTACCCAAATAACCACAGATAACTGGGAATTTCTGGTGCACAGTGAGCTCCTATCAGTCTCAGACCCCAAGACACACACACAACACATACATTGGGGATGAGATGTAGGAGCTAGTACCCATATTAACTACTGCATTCTCCATACAGCACTTGGGGCGGCGTGGGGTGCATGTTTGAATATATCTTTTTTTTCTCCTGAAAAGAACTGAAGCAAAAAGAACTGTACAAAGCAAACAGAACAGATGTAGGAATCTGTTTCAGAGCACAGACTGCATCCCCTTGACTTCTCTGAAATATGTTTAGCCCTTCACTTGAAACAGCTGGACACCAGTGAATATAGGTATCATTTTATACACCACTGAAAATATGTTCGATTTGGGAGCTGTGTACAGGAATAAATAACAAGATCTCAGCTACACAAACATTAAACTGGCATAGTCTACCATTACAGATGAAAGAAATCACTTTCAGCACTGGTACTGCATTCCCACCCCACATCTCTGCCTACCCTGGGAATAGATATGGTTAAAATTAGTAAGTAATTTTTACCAGGTTAGATTACAGGTTCCTTAATCCAGTTTACCACATGGATTTATAAATGCCCGTATAAACGAGAGTCGTACAGAACGAGTGACAACACAGTACCAGCTTAACATATTCATGAAAGAAAGGCAATGATAGGAACAAGACTACATCCTCAGCTAAAACTGTCAGAACACTAAGGGTTGCCAGAATGAAGCTGCCCACTTGGAATCTCACCAAAATTACGATTCCTTTATAAATGCTTACTTAAAAGCATGAAAAGTGCTAAATATTAATAAATACAGCCAGTCAATATCTTGGATTCACCCTCAGCTCCACCAGTAACCTAAGGCCATGCTGGGGCACTGGTTTGTTTTGGACTTCAGTGGAACTCAACCATATACTGAAGACGCCGGAAGAAAGAAATAAATTTCAATATAATTGACAGCATATGTTTCTATACCTCTATTCAGTAGCTGATAGAAATAAATAATAAACAGGGTGCCAGTGATAACTACAGCAAATATAACGTCAGCCAACGTCCTGAATCGCATTCTAATAGGATCTTAGAACAGATCTATGCCAGGTTCCTCAGGGCCTCTTTCCATAGTGGTTCGTAACAAATACAGCAAAACTCACTAATTACTTACTTCTGCTTTCCAGATTCAGAAACAGTACGTCATTCCGAAAGCTTTTTTCATATCATGCTAGTCTAACTTTTCTCACTTGAATGCTTTGCTTTTCTTTCTTAAAATACATAGCAAAGTCTTTAAATCAAACTGAAGTCTGACCCATGCCAAATCCTGGTTAAAAACAGCTAGATGTTACCTGAAATAACATTTTCATATGAGGCTGTTCAGATGTGTAGCCAAGAGGGATCTGTCTGGCCTTTTGAACTGTTTATATATCCTTAAGCCACCAGAGGTCCCAACAGTAAAGCCAGCTTTTTATCCTATTTTGTGACTCCGTGACCTCCTTGGAGAACTGTGGTGACTTAAATTAATAAAACCATTATTTTAATCCATGCGTTCAAGTTAATTTTTCATTTTGTGTTAGAATACAATAAAGTTCATTTCAATACTTAGCAATATTTTATAGTCAGTTCTATTTAACTATTTTATAATAGCAGGGCCAGTTATGATCTCTTATACCTCTTTACGATCCAGTAACTCCACTAACTTCAAACATACTATTTTAGTTCTGTCTGTTTTGTTAGAATCCATCTCCATGCAACTTAAACACAACTTAACCACAAATGATGAAAGCTCAACCTCAAGTCCTCTGTGCAGAGCTTGTCCCACTTCCAGAGGCAAGCACGGTGTGTTCTGCTCTAGCTCATACTAGGTGTCTATAGCCATTAGATGTCAAAAACCCAGCCGGGGATTATCACAACGTCTGGCTCCCTGCAATACTCAATTTCTTCTAAATGTGAACAGCTCTGAGTGAAGCACATCCAGAAAACGACACAACTTTGTTTTTCTTAAAGCACAGAATTTCACAATCAAGACTATTTCAAAAGCTTAATTTGAAAAAAATACATACAAATTAAAGTCCTAACTCTTAGGACTGCTGCTTGAAAGAAAGGTATAATTCACCTCTATTATTTGGCTCTCTAACTACATATGTAAGCCCACTCCCTCTACCAGAATTATCTACCAGGCCATTGGCCACTGCCTCTTCTATATGTTTAGCAGCCTTCACACGTAAAAGGAGAATCCCTTTCTATGGATCACCCAGTACTCCAACCCTCAGGAGAGACAAATTCACTCAGCAGCACTTTTTGGTGCCTTTTACTCCCTTTCTCTCAAAACAAATGCATTCTGTGCAAGATGTATTTCGCATTACAAGTGCTCATTGTAAGGGTTGCTGGCTGCTTTCAGAATGTCTTTTCAAGCACACCGGATAACGCTCTTGGCTGATTTCTGCTCTCTGGAATGGATCCCACCCTCTGTTCGCATCTCCACCTCTTCTGTGAGCTCTGCTGTGACCTGCAATCTTCAGTCTGGGTGAGGAGGTGCATTGCTCCCAGAAGTACTGCAATTCAAAGACAGCAACTACAGTTGTGCAGAGTGCTACACACACCGATCACGTACATAGATTTGGCTCTACTCCCTCCTATTTTGGGTTCCTATAAAGCCTGAGTTACACACATTTAGGTGTTTTTGCAGCTATGTCCTGCTTTTTTGCTCTCAAATTCCCACCTGCACTTTGGATAATGAGGGGGGTTATCCAGCCTTTTGACTCTAAGACCTTGAGACAGAGTAAAGGGAGAGCAACTTCATGGGACGGGCTTCAATGTCTTTGGAAACAACAGGTAGTTGGCAGATCTCAGAAAAGATGTACCTCTCCCCCTCATCAATGACATGTTTCCCCTATTTTGCCCTCCGTGCTATTCCTCAATTCATTGTTGCCTAGTTTGAGCAGCCTGGCATGCTCCAGCCCTTCATGCTCAGGGACAGCAAGGAAGGAAGCTCAAAGGCAACAGGGAGAGAAGAGAACAGCAGAAGTAAGTCAGTTGAGAGGTTATAGGTATGGATCAGAGGACAAAGCAACATGGGTGATGTCATGGTAGGTATCTGCTGCGGACCACCCGAGCAGGAAAAGGAAGGAGATAAAACTTGCTTTATAGAGTTGGAGGAAGTTTCACAATCCCAGCCCTGGTATCCATCAATAAGAATATTAAGTAAATCCTTACCAAAAACACTTCCAAGCACATGAAAGACTAGAGGTGACTGGGAACAGTAAGCATGAATTAACAAGAGCAACTAACGCCTGACCAACTCAACCGCCTTTTAAGAGGCGCTTTTTTTTTAAGATAGGCACAGAGAAGGCAGTGTTATCATTTACCTCTATCTTCAACATAGTCTCCCCATAGGTCCATCTGGTCGAACTGGTGAGATACAGACCGGATAAGTGCACAATGAGGTGGGTGGAAAACTATCTGAACCATCAGACTCAAAAAGCTGTGATCAGTGGTACAAAGTCCAACTGGAAACTTATTTACTATTGATGTCTTTCAGAGATAAATATAGGAGCAAATACCAATTAATGACTTTCTAATGGCCTGGATGACAGAATGAAGTGCACCCTCAGCAAGTTGCCTAAACAACATCAGATTCGGGGAGCACCAATAGAGGTATCCCCCATGTTCTTCCCTTCCCCCTTACATGTTTCACAGATTAATTGATTCTCCCACAATCCTGTGATACTGGACTGACCTTTGCAGCTGGGCTGCTGCATAATCAGACAGATGCTTCTTTCCCTTTACTGCTATCCCACACAGATGCAAAATTTATCTGTGGCTCCCTATAATTTGTTTCTCAACTAGAGAACAGTAGCATTCAGAACAAAAAGCCAGATATGCATCCCTGCTCCACCTTGATACCGCTTCCAAAGGCTCTGTGATTCGTGTGACTCTCCCTTACGCCACGATGGGCTGTATGCTATAAGTCGGTAGTGAAGGGAGAGGTGAAAACCTTGTGACCCCATTTAAATTAATCTTTCACACCTCCTAACCTTGGATTAGGGGCATACCCTTCCCTCATTACAGGCATTTTAAATTAAGAAGAGATAAGGCAAGAGAAAAGACATGTTAGAATACGCCACTGTTACAGAAAGTGAACCCAGTAGCTATAAAATCAAGCAATAGTTACTGATTCTGTGAATAGTATATTTTCCATTCTTTCACAATACATGATTAGTAGTGATAATTTCAGAACTCCAATTCGCCGCTAATTCAAAAGCTACATTTTACAACAGGAAAAAGCAGAGGCCACATGAGTAAGCTTTGCAGATGGTCCAAAAAAGTTATTTAATTCTTCATCAGCTAGTAATAAACAGCTGCATTCTTGTGTCTTTTTTGCTTTTGTTTTCTGTGTCACAATGTATAGGCTTATTTCTTGAAAGACTGAGAACATACAGAATATTCAAAATACATTGTACCAAAAATGTTATTTAATTGGAGAGAATGCAAAATGGCAAAAGAAGGCTTACAAAACATGTGAAAGACTAGAGACTGTAAGACAAAACCAAAAGAATTTGCAGTCTTTCTTACAGCTCAATTTCTCATTACTGGAATGAAAAAATCAGAGTAGGCTTAAAAGAAAAAAAGAAAGTTTCCATAGTCAGTCCAACCTGAATTCTAACATGCCTCTTTGATCCCATTTTACAGATGTTCTTTGAATTATTTTATAGACATGCCCAAATCAGCACTTAGCAAAAAGCAAGCCAAGCCCTTCCCACTCCCAAAACCCTAATACAAGAACTTAAGCATGGATATGCTTTAAGATTTAGAATAGTTATATCATTAGAAGTTTATGAGGGTCCTTTTCCTCCCCTGGCCCCACACTCTCTGCAACTTGCCTACTTTGGCAAGGAAAAGAATAAAAAGAAACAAAAATTACTTTACATTTGTTCCGTAAGTAGAATAAACTAGTAAACCTTTATTCTGGTACTCTTCCATTTCCTTTCCAGTTTTGCTGCCACAGAGATATTATTAAGGGCTGTGATTTTAATTTCCACACACACTGCCCTTTCAGCAAATGCATTTATTCCAGCACAGGATAAACTAGCAAATTTTTGATTGCTTAAAGTGTGTCCAGCTGAATGCCTGTTACTACCCCATTCCTGTTATTTCATTTCAAAGTAACCATTTTTTTTTATTTCTTCAAACACAGGATGATTTAGTAAAACAGTCACAGAATTAATAGTAATGGTCATAGAGCAGTATCAAATGCTAATTTAGAATATTCTAAGCTATGCATAGGTAAAATTCTATCATCTGAAAAAAGCAAGTTTTAAAGTGAGTTTTAACAGTTTCTAGAACCACTCATTTCTAAGGATCTTCAAAAGCACGTCTTTGAAACCACTGCTTGATGAAATATGAAAAGGAAGGAGAAAAAGTGTGCAACACAGTTAACAGCTTGACTTTAAAAAAAAATTCGGCAAGGTAAAATCTCAATTGGGTGCAGTTGTCACCATTGCTAAAATGTGTAAGTATTTCTATTCACCTTCAAATTCGCATTTTTGGCTAGTTAACCCGCAGTTGAATTCACAGCTGGCAGTTAGGCAAACAATTACCTAATCTGCATGAGAAACATTGAAGTTTAAACATTTGGAACTAGAGAGCACATTTCACTACTGCTATAAAGAATTACATGGTCAAATTCTTTACTATTCACATTTTTTGCCCAACCAGGCCTGGTTTTCTCCCCCTTTACTGAGAAGGCAGTACTGATTCTATAATAGATTCTATAATAGATTTTATAATTTTACTGAATTATACCATATCCTATTTCCATTGTTTTAGGACTGTGAAAATACAGGATCTTATCCTACCTTTCATTTTTTTATTATTATTTTTAGAAGCAGGAGTACTCAGAAAATAAGTAACACATAATAATTCATCTGCAAAAGAACTGAAACTTCAATCTTCCAAACACCTTTTATTTGGGTGGTAGAAAACCTGATTGATTACATTCATCTTGATATGCATAGATGCAAAGTATGTCCTTCTCCCTGGAGCACGCATTGGCATCTGAAGCAGAACATGTGGAGGCAACAGCTTTTCAGGCATCAGAAATGACAGAAGCAGGAGCACAGGTAGACTCTTTGGATACAGTTCTTTGACCTATATTCAATTAATCCATGTGGTTCCTGTGCTTTTCCCAACATCAGGGGTTGCACAGAAACTGTACTAGAGTTTATAATACAGTCTGATGCGGTTTCTTCCCTTTAGGAAAAAGACCATTTTCACATTTACAGAAAATTGTAATAAGACACCGCCTTACAAATAATCCACCAGGGCTTTGTCTCTGCAGCAAGCAGAGGTGGGAATGTGTGAGTGCGGGCAGACCAAAGCTAGCTGTGGTATGAATGATGGTGAAGCCGCGTACCGCCGGTCCCAGAGCGCTCCGCACAGAGGCAGCCAGCAGGTTATTTGCATATTTGGGCATTTAGCAAGGACTGAAATCCATGCTGCTACAGCTTGACTGCTTTTGGTTGAAGCTAGACTCGGAATGCCTATGGATACCAGAGGCGCTCCTCTAACGGCAGCGTAGAAGTAGCCGGAGACAAGTGGTTGTGCGCCCAGAGCACTTCCCTAACTGTACATAACATGCACATATATAACCAGTTTCTTTGCTCTTAATTCAGGAAGAAAAAACCCACCAGGGATTATTTAATTTGAAGAGCAGTTTTAAGGCTCGTTTTGGATGCTTGCTTCTTACATGCCATTTGAAAAACAACTATGCACACAGGATATAACTGTACTATAAAGCAACACAAATGGGCAAAGTAAAGCTTGGGAGCGGTGACACCGCTTGCCCACGGCTGTTTCTATCACTCCCAGGTGCTCAGATTATAGACTCTTTAGGATGTCAAAATATGTTTATATCCATCAGTGGTTTATTGATTTATCCTAAGAATTCAAAAGACTACGGTCAACAGAAGCTTTCCCACTGATTTCAGTAGTCTTTGAATAAAGTCCACGGTGGGGTTTAGAGGACATCGTCTTAATCAGATGCACATACAAAAAAAACCATAAAACAAACAATAGGCAGACATAGGTGCAATGGATGCAGCCAGCTTTTTAGCACCTTTTTTATGAGAGTCTACAGAATTCAGGCAACGCACTGCTCAACGTACTGCTTTTAAACCGATTCCTCTCTCAATATTAGTCTCACAGCTAGAGGATGGAATTAAATACATTCCTCTCCATCCTCTCCCATTACCACCTCCCAAAAACCCATACACCCACAGTTTTGGAAAATAATCATTATGGGCTCTGCAAATTCAGTTCAAAATAATATTGATGGCCTTATCTTTTAAATGCTACAGCCCGTGCAACTGCAAACTTTAGCACACAACTAATCATAGTGGGTTCTTACATCTACTTGGAAAAAGGAGAAAAACTTCTCCTGAAGGGTTTCAGGAGTTCCAGAAAGTAAAAGTTCTGAGTCATATAACATTGGACAGATAAGTTGTATACGAATGTTTCTTAAATAAAAATCAGAATTGGATCCTTTCTAATATATAGGTAAGTATCAAGCGGTAGTTCCTTTCCATTCACTACAATAAATGTCAAAAAGTAATGTTAGGTTATAAGTAGCAGCTATGATGCAACAAAAAAGAAATTAAATTTGCAGGTTTCTACCCTTCATTCTGACTCCTTTCAGTGGATGCACTGCCTGTGGGCTTGATTCTACAGGATGTTTAAGTACAGAAATAAATATATAAATAATTATAAGCTAATGAGCAGTGTCAGTGAGGTCAATGAAACTATTTATGTTTAACATTATGTACATGTCTAAAGTGCTTTTCTGGACCACAGCCCATCTTAACTTTCATTTTATACAAAAATACAGTGACCCATTTAATAAAATAGAAGACAGCCACTTTAAGGGATATTGTGCATCATGTCAAAGTTCTTTTGGCTTTGGTGTAGATATCTTAATTAATAAATTTACTCAGAGACTTGAGATCCTGTGCAGGAACACTACTATGTCAGCAGCGTACAATAATCTGTATAGAATATAGAGGAAATTACACAGAACCTGGAGTACCAGCTCAGTGTGTTTCAATGCCTTTTTAAGTATTACAACCAGCATAATTTAAGGTATGAATGTGTTTGCAGATCTCTTCAAGAGACGCAAATCCTTGTTTTGGTGAGCATTTTTTAAAGAAATTACAAAAAGCATAATCAGAGGAAAATTCCTATAAGTGGAAAAGAAACCCAAGAACTCGGAATGCTACGAACAACTTCCAAATTGCTCTCTAACTGATTACTATAAGAATTAGCAATGTGCATGAAATCAATCCAAACCACAAATGTCTCAAAATTTAGAATAACCTTCATATTATATATAAATACTAGCAAACCAAAAAAGAAAAAATTCCTCTCCCAATTCTTATAAAGAATGTCTTGGAAGACACCTCTTATTTCAGAACCACTGATCTTACTACCTTTATTTGAAAACTTGAATACTGGTGATTTGGTTTGTTTCAGTCACAATTTGGGAATAAATCGGGCTATTTCGTTATTTATTTTAAATTGCATTTCACAGAACTTGGCCTTTAGATATTAACATACGCATAGTAATATAAAAAAATGCTCTTGTTAATACTTTTCAAAATACTTTTTTTTTCCATATTTTTATTTTTCTGAAAACTATGAACGCTCACTTTCCCTCCAATTTGCTGTGTGATAAAGTAAAGAAGCAATAATTATTACTATTTATATTTAGAATAACATAAAACTGAAAAAAAATAAGATTTATGAGTTTGGATATAACAAGTAATTTGGGAACTGAGGAATAATTTTGTTAAATACCTTTCATTTGTGTCTTTTCTGCCACTGAAGCAAAAGTTTTCTCCAGTTAAGTTCCTTTCAAGAAGCAAAACACTACCTCCTGACTGTATTTTTGCAAAAGGAAAATATTTTTCCTTGTACAGTACAGTAAAAGCAGGGAAACAGAAAAATCCCGCTCTGCATTTTTTTTAAGAATCCTTAAATAAAAAAAGGTAGGAAAAAATACTATTTGAGAACAGCACATTTTAAACTTATAGCCTTATTATATTTGTTAGCTTTGATTCTTCTTATTTTTTCTACCATTCTGTTACTGTTCTGAGACTATAAGAAAAACGGCGACCGAGAATATTATCGTCCATAAGAAATGAAGCCTTTTCTAAAGACAGCAGGAAACAAAGAGGAGAAGGCTGCCTAGCTTGTCTATACAGCAGATTTAATAAATGATATGCTGGAAACAAAATTTACAGAACTGAGTTGTCAGCAGGGGGAAGAATTAAATGTTGCCAACCAACCGAAAATAAAAATAAGGCAGGAAAGACCAGAAGAAAAAGCACTAGTTCTGAGAGAAGCATCTAAAGAAGCCAAAGAGCAAAAAGCACCTGGGCTGTGGACAAAAGGACAAATGACATGAGAAGCAGATAAAATAAAAAGCAAACACAAGAAGTAGAATTCACGCTTTTAAGAAGGAAAAAGCAATTATTATGTTGAACGTACTAGAATAGTGTTCAGTGCTCAGTGTTCACTGCATCTACAGTATTACTCCTCCAGGAATACAATTGCACTGTCAAAAAATGATGCTTCAAAGATTTCAGGTTGCATGGCACCTTTAAATCTGTCCTAGCAAAGGAAAGAATCTGTGTTGGGCTCCTCACCACCTGATGCAAAGAGAGGAGAGCTCTCCCGACAGCCGAAACAAAGCTTGGGGAAAGACTGAAAAAGTACTGGCAGGTGAAACATCAACGTTCTTAAATAAGGAGACTGGAAGACAGAAGAAAGAAGCAAAAAGGAAAGATAAAAGGAAGAAGATAGATCAGATTGTGGTCCACCGACTCTTAACCATGCACGAACAGGATGCGAGAGATGTTTGTAATGTGATGGGTTTAACTTGACTGAGTGACTTTGAAAAATCTTGAAAAAACTTCATGCCTCAGGTACACCTCTAAAGTTTGCCCATACATTATTTCAGTACCCAGTGAAGCACTTAAAATAAATCCATATGACTTATTTGCACAGAACAAACATTCTTATAGATAAAACAGATTGGGAAAGCTCCCTAAATCCCTGGTGCTTAATCAGTTTGGCAAAGAGACACTTGGAAAAAATAAAACCTCAAAACACGTGTAATAATTCTAGAATTAAGGTGTTATAACACCATAAATGATGAAACACTGTGAAACACTTTCTTCAATTATCCAACTAGTACCATCAGACATTGTTGTGTAGGCTATTTCTGCCAAATTAGAGAGGAGGGTTAGAAAGCACCTGACTTCTACAAATTCATGAAATGAAAATGAACAAACTGATCAGAGGATAAAACCATCCTAAATATATACAAACTCAATGGCCTCTGAGCATCATTGTTGGTAAAACCATATACTGCAATTATTTCTCTGAAGTCAGTGTGACAACACAGAGTGCTAAATATTCATTCTTTGGAATAAATATGAATTTAGAACTATTCATCTTTTTTCAAACAGCTGACACGCTGCATAAACAGAAAGTATATATGGGGTTTTTTTAAAGTAAACAATACAATAAGTAAAGTGATTTATTATGCAATTTATCTCTTTCCATCTCTCTGCTGTTCATAATTCAGATCCACATAGGGCAGTTCATATACTATTAATATTTCCCAGATGTGTTTGACTTTAAGGCTATGATCATTTTAAATGTTTTAGAATGTATGCCATTTATCATTAGTGTTATGGTGGTGTCATTCACATTATTATAGTTAAGGTTGTGTCAGCAGTTCTATAAGCCCATATTTTCAGGGGTTCAGAACTTGGCAGCAAGAAGTGGCTACAGGCTGAAACCTGGCATAAAGCATCCTGGCTTAGGAACAATTACATTCCTTTCTGAAAAGGCTAACAAAGGATTTAATCTTGAAATTCCGCAAAAGAGAAAGAAATGTGTTCACGGTTTTAAGCTACAAAGTTCTTCTGGGAGAACTTGTTTTGCACAGAAATGAATAAAGCCAACAGAATGTGCTGTGGGAGGTGGACAGTGATGGTGAGTGGGTAGAGACAAACTACTACTCTTTTGAGCAACTCAGCTTTGTGTATTTCAAACAATCAAACAAATAGAGCAGAGAGTCTCAGTAACATCTGCAGTACCTGGAAATTCAAGAAAAACACATTCTGCATATTATTTCAAATGTCAAAATGGAAAGTTTCCAGAAGTGCATTAACCTAGAAGTGTTCTTCCCACTTACCAATATTAGGATAGGCTTCAATTTAAACGCTCGTGTTTTATTTGCAGAACCTCCCAGTTCTGATTGTTTTATCTTAACTAGACTGGGATTGGAGTCATACAGCCACACAGTTAACGTTGACACAAGAAATCCTAACAACTATCTCAAGATTTTTATGCTGTTCTGAAAGTGCTGAAATAGATACATTCTGCAAGGAACATATATTACTCTTGCAGAACGTGAATTGGTAGCAGAGGAATGGAGAATATGGGAAATCCTACCCAGTTGTGTTAGTCTTACCACCTTTCCTACCACAGCACGGAATTTGCTTCTGCTGTCTAAAAGAAATGATTAATTTCTTTAAGAGATCAGGAACATCAGTAAACATTCTACATTCCCATGGACCCATCATGATTTTTTTTTTTGCAGCTAAAGACTAAAACTACTTTAAAATTTGCCATGTTCACAATGAGAAGGGTTGGACTACTTAGAATTGCCATTTATTTCTCTGCCCACCATCAATTCCCACTCTGTAGAATTTTACATCATGTAATTAATTCATTATTCTAGTTCTTAAAAATTTGTATTTGCCAGCTATTTCTTGGGGGGGTTGTTTGTTTTCCCTTCTAACAGCTAGGCCATACAAGAATACTTTTCAAGTCTTGCTTTCAGAACCCCTGCTCCCCAAAACACACCCACGTTCCCTTCCTTCCAAACACAGTTCTTGTAAACCCAGAGTTCAGTGCCCAGCCCCGTAGAATCACTTGCCTCTTCCCTCTGAAATTGACTATCCCCATCTTCCTTTCATCCTCACACAGGAATTCAGCAGATCTCCTCACTGCTAAATCTCCAAATTTCCATTCTTCCCTACCACAACTTTCTTTTCCTTTGCCTTTCTATTCGTTCTTATGTGACCTCTCCCATGTACATCGAGTCACGCCGCAGTGCCTTCTTTAAAAATGAATTGCAGTGAGGCAATGCCACCTGACAAGTAAGTTCCTAACGCCCTATCACTTCTTGCAGTACCTTTGCTATTGCTGTTTCCCTATCTCTACTCCCCAAAAAAGCCTGCTGTTGGTGTGCTCTTCTTCCTTCCCCTCTGCCATACCAGCTGCAAGGAAATTGGCTTCTGCTTCCTCTCAGGAAGACTGCACGACTCTACACGACTAGTATGTCACTACTCATTCCTCTCCTGTTACCAGAGTGGCACCCTGGCAGTCATTTTGCTTTTGACTCACTCTCTTTGCAAGAAAATAAAAATAATAATTAAAAATTCTTTGTTAGAACTAAGTATCAACTCCTGATCAAATACAACAGTTGTTCTTAACAGAACCATCTTTTCAGGGACACAGACTGAACATCACTGATCAGAGAGTCTGAACGTTTCTGGTCAGGACATGGAAATGTCTTGTTACCCTTCTCCTCAAGCAGTCTCTCACCAACCAGTTTAGACTTTTACTTGTTGTGTCATGCACTGTTGAAAGATAGAAAACTTTAACAAAGAAGGGCAATCTACACTTTCCAAGCAATGCTTGGAAATTGAGGTTTTCCGCACCACTATGCCACTCCTGTACAAACAACCACGGAAAGAATTTATCACTCAGGTATCTAGTAAAATATGGTTGAATAATAACTGATTATCAAGTATTTCACTTGTAGATTCTCCTTACATTCCACCAGAGGGCTACAGAACTCCCAAAACACCGAAAAACAAAGTTTCCAACCTTTCCAAAGTAAACTATGTTCTGTATGTTGTTTCCAATTTGTTATGAGCATAGTTTTGAACTGATATTTAAAGAGAATTAAAAAAAAAAAATCCAGCGGAGCTTTTTATCAGTTCACAATTGGCAAACACTTTCAGACTGAAATTTGAGATGGGGCAGATTTAAAGAACGGTTTCAACATGCCTGAAGCATTGTCCATGGTCCAAGTTTCCATTTCTGTCTTCAAAAAAAAATGGAGACTTAATCCCTCCTACTTTCTATTTTTACTCTATTTTGCACATCCACCACATAGAGCTGCACCATGCACATTATCCAAGTAAAAAAGTTTCCATTTCTTTGCAATTATTTTTCTCTTGTAGGAAAAACTTTTCACTCTTCAAAGGTAACACCCTACCACTTCTAGATACATGCTGTTCACCGCTGCCTGCTACTGAGCGTTCCTACTTGTGACACCAGGAGCTGGAATAAGAAATGGTGACACATGCAGAAATGAAGCTTCAATTTAAAGAGGGAGACCACAAATAGAAAACAAACACCCACGTTAGATAAATAATGACCTAAAAAAATATTGCAGAACAGAATGAAGTCGTGAGTAAATTTTTCAGCAAAGCTTAATACACCCTACTGATTTTTCTTTCGTAGAACTGGACTTAACTTTCATCAGCTCACATCTAAGTAAATTGACAGCCAAATAAAACTTACTGAAATCTCAGTTTAAGTTATACCAAAAACTAATCCTAGTAAGGAGAGTGACAGTAAAAGAAGAATTGATCCATAATCTCCACCTAGCAAAATGTACAGAGCAATGAATAGTAATCAGTTAAACTTCTTTTCCTTGTATACAATGCACTGGCCATTTTATTTTTGCTTTACGTGCTACATTGTATTAACTTTTTTCCCCCCCTCACATTATACAGACGACAATCTACCGCATTCATAGTGTCAGCTATGAAACAGTAAGATATATCTCTTCATTCCATACACAAAGGGAAGTCAAATTCATGAATCCAGCAGTAAGGCTAGTCATTCTCTCATACTATTTTCCCTTTCAAATTGGTAAAGAGCCTGAGCATCAACTTAAAGCAAACATGCCACCTAGATAAATGTGGTCTAAACAAAATACTTTTCCCCTTGTAATACCAATGTTTATGACTAGTAAAATCTCAAAGAAGCAAGGATTGGGTTTCTTTCAAATGCAAAGAGAAGAAACGATAGCTCAATTTGATTGACATACGAAAACAATTTTGAGATATTGTATTTTTTCCAGATTTTACTGCTACATTTGCCGAACTATAAATGGTCTGATAAAGTCTGCAGATTATAAGAACGTATTGCCCATTGTATTTATGTTGTACTTGCTTTCAGTGCTACAGTTCAAAGGCAAGTGGAACTGCATAGCTCCATGTATTAGCCCTAAAGCTACTATGAGCTACAACTGGTTGCTCTGGAAGGAATGGAACAAATTCTCTGTAGTCACCATAGAAATCCTATGGAATGTAGTTTCCTGCTGCTTTGCGACATTTTTTAATAACTGTTAATGTTGCCATAGCCTTCAAAATTATAAATAATGCACCAAAAACATATACGTTCTAATATACTTTCAAATAGAGACTTTTTCTTTTCCTTTTTGTCCCTACTGGCACATTTACACATTACATAGAAATGTAATTATATTTATGTATGTTAAATCACCGTATATGTGTATACTATTACATATTCTATCCAATGACTGAAGAGGTTAACAGACCGCTTTCCACTCCCACCCTACACCCACTTCCATCGTAGCTTATCTTTCAGTGGTATCAAGGAAAACACACTCATGTTTGTACAGAAAAATGAGGGCATCTATTCTGGCAGCCTACAGTATGTCCTCTCTTCACAGGTTGAACACAATTTCCCTAATAAGTTTAACTGTCATGATTTCCAAAACCAAAAGGTTAATAAGTCTCTGGATTGATTTATAAAATCTATCTGACAGGAAAATCGACTTTTGTTTCTATTTATTTCTTACTTTTCATAAGCCAACTTTCTTTTTAGACCAACTATAAGAAAATTCTTGTCATCTCAGTTTTTTAATGTCAGAAAGAATCAGGCAATACGTACTTTATTTACATTCATTAAATTCTATGCCACCCATGGAAGGACAGATTGGAGGCCTTTTAAAGCTGCTTTTGTTAACATCCGATTTTGGATACATATCTCTATGTAGACATAAAAGTCTCCTGGACAAAGAGGTGCACAAGCCCTTAGTGGAACAGATGACAACTCCCAAATTCCACCAGGTAAAATAAGTGAGGTTATACAATCAAGAAAAAACTGTCCCATCAGACATGAATTCAAAGAAAAAAATCCCAGTGCTATCACAAGGAATAGTTAATAATGTAAAAGGAACAGGATAATAGGACATTACCGAACAATTTAACGTACATTACTAAAAAAACAGTCATACTACTCTGATTTGTGTCTAGTCCTGTTCCACTGAAATCAAGTGTTAAGAGTAATTCAATTGCAAATGGAATTAGGTATTAATACTGTCAAGAAGATTCACTTACGACACTATTTATATATTTGGTAATTTTGCAATACTATAAGCCACTGAATATACCATTTCATATACATTCCCCAGGTGTCTACACAACTAGTTTTTCAAACACAAGAGTGCTGTTGAATTTGGAAGGTGGCAGGTTGGGATAGGGTTTTGCTTGGGTTTTTTGTTTCATTTTTGTTATTTAAATTCAAAGACAAAGGTAGTATCAAAACGTAGGATTACCTATGTTGGTTGAAGCTGAATCACCTGGTAAGTATTGAAAGGGTAAGAGGGTAAGAAGAAAAAGTAAAAAGAGTAAGAAAACTGCAGGATCAGTTTACACAGGATACCAGCTTTAATAGTCATAAATTAGAGAACACATAGACATCTTAAGTGCTAGATTAAACATCAAATCTTATCATGATTTTGAAATATTTGACCGTGCAAAGTCAGAGAACCTCTTTCTAAAAGAATCCTGACATTTCTTTCCTCCTCATAAGCACTGCCAGTTTCCCAATGCTCTTTTGACAGTATAATCAGTCAATTCAATCAGAGAAATTCTATAGTACAATGGTAATTTTCTCTCACTTTTTTTTTTTCCTCCCTTTACACTGTCAATTCAAACCACCTGCTGTAAGCATTGATGTGGAACGGCTTAGTATTAGCTCTGAAATTAGTACCAGTCCCCAGTTAAATACCTGGCACATTCAGTGTGGGACAGACACTGTTAATGGCACATAAACCCAGCAGATGCAATCGGCACATTACTTGAACAAGTCTCTTTCCAAGCCATTCAGAGAGCATCTTGCTGGTATCACTGCATTAGACTTAAAAAATCAGCCTGAGAGGAATGATTTGAGGAAGGTGGGGGAGAACAAACAGAACCAATATCTTAAAAAGGGAACTTCTATTAATATTCTCTTAAATGGGTTAGGTAGCTTACTGTTGTAAGCTATATATATTTTATTTATTTACTATATCTATTTTATTTATTCAAATACAAAGCAACTGCTTTAAAAAAAAATTTCAACGTAAGAAGCATACCAAACGAATTGTGCACTGTTTTAAATTAGCAGAACTACATACAATTTATGACGTTATATAAAGTTTAATTTCTTTTTAAATCCTGACACTGAGCTTCAACTATATGTACTAACTTCCATCACTTAAGCATATAAAAAAGGCTATTAAATGCAATATCTTACAAATCCATCAGTTCTCCTGGCCTATTTAGCTCAGCAGGTAGGTCTGTGTGCATGAGTCAGTAAGCAATGATGAAAGGCACTTACTATAGACTCCTCACAGGGTCGTCAATGGACAACCTGTACAAGCTTTATGCTTTAAATAATAAATGAACTAAACACCTTGAAGTAATTGGCTGTGTGAAGCCTCACACTAGGCCAGACAGCTTGTCTGTACAAAGTAAAATAAGATTAAATAATAAATGAACGGTGCAGAGGTTTTCTAACCAAACTAATTCTACATGATTTTTTTAAGTGCAGGTTGTTCACGAGTTGAGATGCTTTCATGATTTCATGCTGGTGTCATGGGGCCAGTCTCTTTCTTTGTCAACAGTAACTGTCTCGGTGGTCGACGTTCTTTTTGGTGATGATGTTAGAAACTCAGCGCTCTGCTTCCCAGCACAAGATAAATATAAGCAGCCTATGCAATAACGTAACCATGTTAAGAGTTCATCAAATGCTCATTCTCCATCTCAATTTTCCTAAAGAATGAACACATCAAGATTTTGACACCACAGGTAGCAAACATCTAGAAAAGTGGCATCAATTCACTCACAATTATGTGCAAACTCTTCACTAAGGGTATTATACTGATAATACACTCAAAGGATATACCCACAGTAGTAGTAACATAGGAATATGTATTCAACATTTTTCCTTTAATACCAGCAAGCATTTCCAAAACATCTTCCAGCTGCAGACTAACATTCTAGCTGACAGCTTTGCGCAGAAACTCTCCCTCTTAAATATGATGCTGCAGGCCATCTCATCCCAGTTCACTATCACATAAATCCCTGTTAAAACTACAGCTTTATTATCCATATAAGTAGCAGTGTAAAATATTAAAATTAGTTTGCAAAGCCTCTTTTAATATGATCAAGCAGTTTAAAACTAGTCAGATACACCAATGAGACCAGTGGGTCACAGGCAGACTGCAGCAGATCTGTTTTCTAAAACAAAGCAAATTCATTTAATTTTGTTGCTAGACCCAAAGCTCATTACAAAACCCACAAATACTAGGAATTCCAGGGAGAAGAAATAGCTTGAAAGGAAGGAAACAGGAATATATTTAAAGGGTTTATAGGCCAGTTCTCAGTTGGCGTAAAGCACCTTAGCTCTAGTAATCTAAATAGCGTTCCCTAGATTTACAGAAAACAAAGGTCTTGCCCTTTACCTTTAGGGAAACCACCTTCACTAAAAGCGGTGCAGGGCACAATCTGTCAAAACATTTCATATTTCTGGTTTAAATGTTTGTTATGTCTCCGAAATGTCTGAATCTTAAGACTTACTTATGGGTCTTTTACTTCAAATGTATAAAAGTGGTTTCTTTTAAAAAAACACTGAATTAAAGGAGTGCGCCTGCAATTCTGGTAGGCTCACATCCTCCTGCACTCCTCAAGTTTTCTGTACAAGGCTGTTAGACCGGTATCTCATAGTACACCTCTACACTGTAAAGCAGCAGTTCCAAGGGTAGTTCCGAGGGTTTAATTCACAACCCACCTCTGGGCTCAGCACCCCACACTTGGGAGCTGCTACTCTACAGCAGAACAAAAGTAGTCCAGCAGTAATTCCAGCACAAGGATAAGAATACCAAAAAAAGACAAGGAAAAAAAAATAAAGGAAAGAAAAAGAAGTACCAATGTTTAAATAGGGAATACAAAACTTAAAAAATACAAATAAGGAAACATAATTGTCTCAAAGAACTGTAATGAAGTGTTAATGCTATCCCTTTTAAACACACAAGCAGCATTTATGCAGCTGATAATCTAAAGTCCTCTTGACCTTTGCAGCCTTACAGGGGTAATCTTTACGTAAGATGAATCATTCTTGAACAATTGCTCTAATGTATTAGGCACAAGCATACTGTCCTTCAATATTAGGCATGCTTGTCTTTCCACATCTTTATCTCTAACCAAATGTATCTATTAAGGAAAAAGCATAGAGGGGGAAAAAAAAAAGAGAAAAAAGAAGAGAGAAATAAAACATTATATTCTACGCAAATATGCACAAAACAGGAATGAATAAATTAATTATAGACCATAGAGCCAAAATTATTTGTCAGAATAGACTTTATTTACGATGTCAGAACACAGGGTAACTCTCAGCGAGCCCTGCTTACAGAGATTTAATGCATCCAAACTTCTGAGAAAAAAAAATTTCAGGGAAGTCACTGGGTGAAGAATTAACAAGTCAAGCTTGTGGGAGACCAACAACTGGCGAATAGATTGAGAGTAGCATTGAAGAGAAGGACTTGGCGGTGCTGGTGGATGAGAAGGGCCCGCATTAGCCATCCTGGCCAGTGCCACAGGCTGTACACCAGTTTTGGGGTACTTGCTCAGACCTTCCTCCAGGCCACACGCTAGCCTTCCTCTGTAACACAGGTCATGTAAAATCTGACATAGGTCATGTAAAACCTCCCAGGATTAACAATTGTTATTGAACCTGTGCACATTTAACAGCATAAATCGCGTGCAACGGTATATAATGCCATTAATGGCTTTTCACCTTTCGTGTGAGTGAAGAGTACAAAGAGCCCAAAGAAGAAGGAGATCCGAACAGGAACCGAACAGGAAGGTCTGCTGTTCGGCCTGCTCTCTTGTTCATCACAAACATAACAAATTGATTATTCCAATTGATTTCTTGGTTCTTAGTAAATACCGAGTCAATGAAAACTGGATATACCTGAGGTCATAATTTGCCCCTTGCATTTTATAGCATTGCCAAGTGTTTGCTACATAATACTGAAAGCGGTTGCACGACACTGTACTGGTCAGTGATGTTCAAAGACTATTATCTCTGTGGGAAACACTGACAATATATGGGAGGAAGAATCACCTTTTTACACTTCTTTCCAATAACCACTTTTCTTTAGTCGGTACATCTGTCATATTAAAATATGTATTTTAATACCTATCAAGCCGGTGCCAGAGGTCTGCGCAAATGAATAGTCATATGCTCATGTCATTAATAAACAACATAGGAATTCTAGGAGCTGCGGTATGTGTAAGAGACACTGTATTTGCTCAAATACTATGCATGTCATGTTATCCCTCAGTGATTCATAGGTTGTGTGGAAAAGAGACAGGTTTTTGCAAATCGTGCTATTGAACAAGGATAAGTGATGAATTCTATATTTATACTACTAAAGGGAAATCTGCAATCATGATACAGCAATGCTAGAAGAAAGGGGTGTACGTGTGATATATTGGCCAGCCTTGACTGTGACTGTTCCTGCAGTGTAAGAATTTCTTTATCCAAGGACAACTACTTTCACCTTCCCATCTGTCCTGTGAATTTTTTAATGTCGGAGACAGGTGGCCTGTTGGAAACCTAAAACCCTGTGGGTACAAAATATGATTAAAATCTGATGTTAGGCTCTAAGATAAAGAAGAGCTTTATGTTTAGTTGAAAATTTGTAACTAACCTGCAAAAATATGTCAAAGGTAATTTGAACTCTACATAACCAAAATCTTTTTAATTCGAGTTCAGCATATGCTATATCAAAACTTTGCTTGCAACCATTTCCCCATAGATTAAATATCTACCTTGATAAGTATGCATATTACTTTCTTTAAAAAAAAATCTTTAAAGGAATATTTTAATTAATGTTTCATTCCTAAATATAGCATTAACAACAATAACATGAAAGATTAATATATTGAACTCATTCTTTAATAACTTAGAGAGCACACAATTAATGCATCATAATAAATTCCTAACAATTATTAAAACAAATATCTGAAAAGCTCTGAAGGCATATCAAGAATTTAAAAGCTGCTGGGTATATAATCTTGTCCCTTTTTGGAGAAGGGGATGGTGATTTAAATGGATCTTTTATAGTTTCAATTATTCCTCAGTAAAAAAAAAAAAAGAGTGGGAAGCCTAATTGAAATCTCTTTAAAGGAAATTCAGCATCTATGCAGAGTTTAAAAGTTTGGCATAGAATACCAAGTGCTGATTTCTGCAGATAATTAAAATTTAAAACGTTAAATGATTTATCTTCTTGTAAATAATTAAGGAGATTTTTAAAAGGCAAGCAAGAAAACGTGGTATGTGACTGTATCGTGTATTGCAAATCTATATTTATCAGAAATTATACATATTACATATGGACTAGGGCTTTCTGTCTGTTTTTCATAATGATTCAGTATAAGGAGAAATTATAAAAGAAAAAACCCAAAGAATTCCAACAGTTCTAAATATATTCAGTATAACTTGACTAAAGTTGATTTACATTCTGGTCTAATAGGATATAAAACACATAAAAAAGGCCCTGCAAGGCAAACTTGACAGATTACTTTCCAATGATACCAAAACCAAAAGACACTGAAACTTCACTATGAAATAACATTGCAGTGGACCTTTAGTTAAACCTACACACCTGCAACAAAATTCTGTAATATTCGAAGTGTGATTCGCAGACTAAAGATTGTACAGTTGTATAACTCCTCTGACTTCTGTGTGCTATCTCCGATATGCACTAGAGTAAAGAAGATCAAATGCAACAACATAATATGGGCTTTATCACAGACATGGGAAAATATTTAGGGTCCGATTCAAAGCTAAGACCAATACTTCTACCTGGCTTTTCACCTGATTTATAAACTTCTTTGAAAAATAAGCTCTCAAAAAGGAAACTGTGGAAATTCACTAATTGTTTGCAAAGAGTTTTGGATGCCGAGTGATGTGAGGTTAGTTTATTTTGTTTAAATAGGGATACAGGTATATTCATTTGCCCCAGCAACGAAAGGGCTGCCTGAAAGACCTAAGAGGACTGTCCTGTCTCCTCTCATAATTTATCAATAATTCTTTAAGCAATGGTTTTTGAACGGAAGTTCAGTTCAAATGTCAGAACTCAATTCCTTGAGCAAAATGTGCAAGATCATGCAATTCTCTTCTTAATGATAATGCAAATAACCTAAATTATGCACCAAAACATACATGCCCCATTTCTGCTCTTATACTAATACATAGTTACTCTCATTTACACCACATAGTTGAAATAACATACCTTAGACACATATATAGGTAAAGGTTCCAGTGAAAAGCCAGAATTCTTAAATGGCAAAACTAGTT
Organism: Cuculus canorus; assembly: GCF_017976375.1. Classification (NCBI taxonomy): domain Eukaryota; kingdom Metazoa; phylum Chordata; class Aves; order Cuculiformes; family Cuculidae; genus Cuculus; species Cuculus canorus. Next base: position 64,526,731 of record NC_071405.1, on the reverse strand, counting down.
GATTTTTTTCCCTGAAGGTAAAAAGGTTAGAAAGAATGTCTGACTTAATGGAATCAAACGGAAAATAGTCCTGGGAAAATGAGAAAGGACTATCCAGACCTAAAATGCAACTCGGATTCAGAGAACATTAACCAGAATGCTTTTTACTCTCTGCTGTTTGTCATTAATAACAAATTTATAATAATAGGACAGTTGGTATCACTATTCTCAAAGAATCAAAATCGATTCTTTGCATGGATGTGCAAGGAATAACAACACTACTTCCTCACCCTGAAAAAATATTCCAATTCTTCATGCAGAAATCTAGAATCATGGGCAAGAGCATTAAAGAAGTAAGGTGATAAGAGATAGCAGGTGATACAGAAAGAATACAGTTGATGGCTACGGAGTGATCATTCCCTGCAAAGAAGTTACAGAACATCACAATACAATATCACCTTATATAAATAAATTTAAATCATCCCAAGAACTTCAAAACTAAGAGAAGGTATCTTTGGGGAAGAAGGGGGAAAATAAACCAGGAGAGGCACAAACTGTCACATATTCAAAGTCTTAAGTACATCCAGCAACAAAAAGCTCAGTCTGAGATTGCTTGAACAGTAAGTTCTTTCAGAAAGGCAATGGCAATGGCATGTGGGATAAGTTCTGGGAAATATAGAACACCTGCAATTCCCTTCATCTTCAATATACAGCATAACTCGAAGTGAGAGCTGCAGGTGTTCAATTCCGCTTGGTATTAGTCTCTGAGCATCGAATAAGCACTAAGAAAGTCAAGAAAAAATATAAAGGAAACAAAATGTTTGGGATTTTATATTGCTATTCACATTTTGCTTTGTTACAGAAAATGTAAGACTGGGAATCTCTTATTTACTCAGAGACTACAAGCGAGCAAGCTTATGTCACAGAAACCATATTACAAAACTTTTTTTTTTTAAGGAACCATCACACAACTGCAGTTGAAGGAATCAAAGACTTAAAAGTTTCAAAGGCCACAACACCTTCCTACCAAGCTCTGCCGAAGAGAGCCCATCTTTCTCACAAGTTTAATTCACTCAAGACACAAAGAGGACAGAAATAAATCTTTAGTTTTCTGCAACACCACACAAACTATGTCTGCAAGAGTGCTCCCACTACCTTAGCAGGAAACTTACAGTATGCTGTAATGTACTCATGAACCAAATCTCGGGTTTTTTGTCTGCATTACTTTAATCTATGTTTCAAAAAAATGTTTTAGTGTTATTTGCTATTCATTTAAACAAAAAAGGGCTATTAGAATAAAGTATTCTGGATGCTGTATGTCTACATAGACCATGTGTTGGAACTTGTAATTGTCAGGTAGAGTACCAATGGGCTGGACTTAGATTCATTGGGTTGTGAAAGTTAGAGACACGACAAAATCATCACTTGTTTGTTACTTTCTGGAAGCAGGAAGTATTTCATAGACCATTCATAAAATCAGGAGCATCCATCAGCTATCATCAACGTACCAAATATGATGATATGAAGGCAAAGGCCTCAGAAGGATGTAGCACCTGCCAATGACAGTAGCTTTAGCATTACATGAACTATTTTATGATCTGTTTCAAAAAACCCTCTGAATTGTTTCAGCCATCTGATTCACTCCCTCACTCCTAGAAATAACAAGTTGTTATCAGTGCCAGTATCTAACTACAGTTTCAGCACCGCTGTAGAGCCACATCCTTTGTGACTATAACCCAGTGACACGCAAAAGAGCTAAAAAACCCCCAAGAGAACTCACTTATGTTGTCAGTATACAGCCATCACGCTGCTTGGCTGTTCTCCATACGCCCCAGAGCTTGTCAGCATTAAACACCCAGAGATCTCTAGCTAGGAGTGGGTTTACAGCAGGTCACTTCTGGAATTTCAGGCCACATTTGGCCTTAGCCAATAGCTTTTTCCATTTCCTTCATCAACATCAAAACGCAGCTGCTCCTAACAGCTTTTAAGGTGTCTTGCTCTCCTTAGCACTCTCATCCCATGCTCTGTTCAGCTTCCCTGGATCTCCTGATTCTCCACGCTTGCAAATCAGCAAATGAAATAACTACGCTATCCAGAAAGAGAAAGGTTTTTACTCCTGCTGGGTGCTTGGTGCCGGTAAGACTGTTGAAGAAGTATTCCCAGATTTGTGAATTCTGCTTTATTTTTGTAAGCCAAATTAAAATAAGACTGAAATCTGAACTGGAAGTTGCACCCTAAAGGACGCAGGAATTCAGCAAGTGCCTACAGTGCAAATAACAACACTTGTGGGAAAAGCAGAGGGATTAACACCTCGAAAAGAAACATACTCTGATTAAGGACAAAGCAGCCAAATGCAACAGCAGAGGAAGCATTTCTTCCCCTGAAAGAAATGTCCCGGCAGCCATCCATCCATAGGGTGGTCCAAGAGTTCAGAGGATGGTCAGAGACATTTCAGACAATGTCCGCTACTGTTCTTGCTCTGGCAGCACTGTGTGGAGCAAAATACTGCCAAAAACACAAAACTACACTTTCCAAGCTTCCTTTCTTTTTTGTGCTGCCCAGATCACGTATTACCAAAAGCACGTACAGTTCTTCTTTGTTGCTGCCTACATGTGTGTAAGTCATTTGCTAACATCTGAACAAAGTATTAGCATCTAAAAACTCTTACATGCTCTCCTTTAATTTAAGTAGGCATTTGCGCTCGATAAGCTTCATTTATTTGATTGCTGCCCAATGATACTGCAATAAATGAAAACTATGAAGTACGTGGTCAAAGAAAAATAGAGGTGTGAAGAGTGGTGAAGATATTTTCTCCAAGATACTATACATGCTACGTGTTCAAGTTTCATCTTTGGGTTTTTTTAATTAATCTGCTTTACAAACCTACTCCTGAAAATGTATCACGTGGCTTAGGAAATCATGGAGGAAGGGGTGGAGAAAGCCTGTAGGGAAATTTCTGGCTTGAAGTTTTGGCTATGCAAAACCAAAGCACTGTATGAACATCTACTTGGGCAAGGGTACAAAAGCTAAAGAAATCTACTGGAAAAGGTCAGTTTCAGAATGGAAGATGAAGCTTGTGAAAGCTGCAAAAGGTCAGTTCTCCAAGATGTCACATACAAGACTGACGACGAGATCGACCCCTTTCTCTACAACCATTCAAGTACCAAAATGCTTGTTTCCATTATAGCTGCAGTCAAACAAAAGAATCAACAACAGGTTTTTTGCTTAAAAATAAAGTTATAATATGACCTGGATTCCCTAAGTGGTCATGTGCTATAAAAATAAACAGAGAACAACTTCATTTTATAGAACTACTACATGAAATTTATTTCATGTATGCAAAACATACAAAGCTTTCTGCAATAACTTAATATTCCACATCTGCCTTAAATATCTGTAACTTCAAGCAGATGAATTATACGAACTATACACCTTGTGTTAACTGGCAGAAATGTTGCATTTAGTTGGCTGGTGACAGACTGCTAACATCTCCCATGTTACATTATTTCATTTGTAATTCACAAGGCAAAAAAATAAGAAATGAACTTGTTGGAAGTTCAGGTGAAAGGCTAATACTGTTGATAAAACTTTTTTACATTAAGCCATAGGTTTATGCTTTAACGATTCTTATATATATACTACAGTATAATTGGCAATCAGTTAAGTTCTTTGGAAGTAATATTTTCAGTTATTTTGAAGAACCACATACATTTCCATTGAACAATATCTCATTTCCTCCTCCACTCTTCCCTAGCAAAAGTGGAATTTGATTTCACATTAACATATAAAGCAAAATGACCATGGAACTGCCACATAACTATCAGCCAATCAAGTTTAATAGAAGCAGTTACATCACTGAAAGAGCCTCCCTTTTTCTCCATAATCCTATGCCCCTCCCTTTACTTCCTGACACAATAGAAAAACATGTCTTTTCCTAACAACAAATTATACACGTATAAATATATATTACATACATTTTTAATAAATAGAATTTAACCTTTTTTTTTTAGCCTCCCCAGAAGTGCTGCCAAGGAAGTTTTATACTCTGAAAGCCTTCCTGTAGGTCTACTTAGGCTAACACAGAGCTACGCCTTAGCCTCTATTGTTGTATAAACCTCCTCGTGATTCACCTGGGCAGGGCATAAACTTCTAAACTCTTCACTTTGCTGCAGCTGCACAGAATCCGTTACTGCGGCACAGTATATCAGAGAATATTGATAGGTTGCTGAAATGAAACCGTTGCTGATAAAAACAGATAAGTGGCAAGAATTGACCACTGTGTTGCCAAATATACATATCCTGACAAAGCCTACCATGTAGACACCAGCAGGAGCTGCTGTCGTTGGTAGCACAGCACAAATTCTACAAAGAGATGCAACAGCCCCTGGACAAGGGAAAAAGAACCATCTGTCACCTTCCACCAACCCTGTCCAGTGGTCTGCTCAGTTCTCCTGAACTTGCAATTTGATTACCATGTGATGCATCAAACCAGTCAGGACTTGTTATGGTTTCATCTATTTCTAATACGATACATGCTTATTAGGGAAGGTGTCCAGCGTTCTTGCATCTGTACTTTGCAGTTACCTTGATGCCACAAACCAACTTTCACAGTTACTCCCTTAGCCTTCCCACCTACTTCCCCACCTCTCATTCCTGTCAAAAGTATGGAATACAAATTTACATTTGCCATTCTGGAATCTTGCCTAGACAATCAAGGCCCATGTAGACATTTTCATTTTGACTTCCACAACTGCATTTGCTATAACTCTCCTTACCTGACTCTCCAATCTCTCCACAGTCAGCAGTTTATCTCCACACCTTAACTTTCTCTTCAGCGCTGCCCACACTTTTTTCCCAAAGTTCCCTCTTCCTTTTCACCACCCCACTTTTTCCACTACTGCATGCATTATGCTAATTCTTCCTCTTCCTAACAGCTGCTTCAGCATGTCCTTTTACAAGCTGCCACGTTCAGCTTATACCTAAATCTGGCCCTTTAATTCTATACGAGACCACCAAGATCCAAACAGCTAAAATTCTTATCCAGTTTAGTATAATTCTGTGTCTATACTGATGCAGCTTCCTTTCTTCTGTCTCTAAGAAACGGCACCTTACCCCGTTTCTATCCATTTGGAAAGTTGCTACAAAGGTCATTTGGAGGAGTTAAAATCTTCTAACAATTAGTGTCTATCGTTTAATTTAAACATTAAAACAATACACATTATCTGCACCAGAACGACCAGTTAATAAAAGGAAATCAGTCTCTGTATGTGAAAATGAAATATCCATAACTTTCAACGGGCAACTAAAAATTATTGCTCCTTCCCTTCTGAGACAAAAACTAGATTTTTTTCAGTTTTCTCCAATAGTATAACAAAAGGTAGAGATAAGATACAGATTTTTACTCTAGAACAGCATATGGTCTATAGCATGATGCATCAGATCTAATTTCAGGTCTAAGCATCAATTAACCTTAGTTATATGAACACCACATTCATCACAGAAGTGATTTAGAAAGCCTCACTCCACAGTAGCCAACAGCTTGATAATTAAAATATTTCAGTAAAGGGAAGATAGATAAGTTTTTCTCTGAGCTTTCCAAATCCAAACAAGCAACCAATTAATGGATACTGGAGGGTGCAGTAATCTTGAGGCCCTCCTTTTTGCTCCCTTCTTTACCTATTAACTGCTTTGTCCTTTGAAAAAAAAAAATTATTTTAAAAGGGTTTTTTTTTTTTTAAACCAACTGAAAAAAAAAATTAAGTAGCTCTACTCAAAACTACAATTACCACTTCATTCTGAATAGAATATATTACAGTCCCCAAATGACTGAGTTATGGTGTATAAAATGTTAACTCACTAAAAAGGGAAAAAGATAGACAAGTGAATCTTCAGAAGAGGAGATTTAAGCAAAGAGCATGAGCTTCCTAAACTGAGAAAGGCAGCTTATTCCTTAGCTGTTGGGCATAATGGTAAAATCCTCCATCAGGCAGGGTTTGTAGTTTCATAATTGGAACCTGCACTAAGGGGGCACTGAAGAGCACAGAGGCCTGGGAGCGATATATCTCAAAATTAAATGCAGAGATATATTCAGGACCTTGACCATGAAAGGGCTGACAGGTCAACTTCACAATCAATCCTTTGTTTCCGAGTAGCCAACGCAGCGATGCTAGGATTAGGGAGACATGCTGTCTTTTTTTGCAAGATATACTTCTCCGGCAAAAGAGTTTCGCTCAAGCTTGGTAATGACACCACTTGGCAGGCCAGCGAGCAAAGCATTACAGTTGTCTAGCTTGGAGGAGATAAAACCCTGAGCCAGCTTCTCATAAACAGACAAGGATAAATACGGACAAAGTATGGTTTCATTTTTCAAATGACAGTAGGAAGTCTTAATAATCTGCCCAATGTGATATTTAAAGGACACTTCAGATTCCACAGGCATATGGATGTTGAAGTGGTAATCCTGTACTGTGAATAATACATATACATAAAAGCTACATCAAAAATTGAGGTGGTATTAAGCTTATAGCTAGAACTACAGAATGAAAAACTCTCATTTTACTTGAATTTAACTAAAGAAAATCAACATATAATTAATATTTTAATGTTTTCCAGGGAACTTATCCAGACAATAAAAGCACAGTTCAGATTTGCTGCTTTAACTGACAAATGAATTATCACATCCTCAGCACAGAAGTCAAACTCAATACCAACTCAATGATTAATCTGGCCCAAAGGCTGCATATAAGTGTTAACTGTAACTAGCCAAAAATGGAACTCTCTAAACCATCAGACCTAACTATCTTATTGGAAAATGTGAAATCACTCTCACATATACAATGCTGCCTGACAAACCCATCAGCTCTGGACAAGTTTGAGATGGCTCATGTCAGAAAGTCCAGTCTATTTCCGCAGGCTGAATAAAATGCAAGAAAGGAAATTCTGCAGAGAAGGATTTCAGCTAAATGTAATTCTTCTTCAACCCCTTAAAAATAAGCATTTACCCAAAACATTTGTCTATGGATCTGTGAGTTTTATTTATATTTACAAGATGTTTATTGTTTACAAGATGAAAATTCCTTTAGCAACACTCAGAAGCACAACACAGTTGACAGCATTGAAACAAGAGATGAATTTCAACACTCCCCTTCCTGTCTACCCCCAGAATTTTAGTTTGTCTACATGATGGTACCCCCCAAAGGCATAAACTCAACTCATTATTTAGGTATTCAATGTAAGACTGGACAAAAGTCTGACTAAATTCACTGAGGCCATGCACATAATACAGTCCAAGTTTTAATCTGAATACCTGTAGATCACGGTTTATAACTTGGCAAGGAAAATATTCACTGATCAGAATGATGATTACCAAGACATCAGGATCCAAGGAAAGCTGCTTTAGCCAGGCAATTTCTTAATTATAACGTAACAGTCTTTAGCTAGAGATTACATCTGGGTGATAGGGTTACATTTAATCAGATACAAAACAGAAATTGTAAACTTGTTATGGAATGTATGGATTAACATCTTGGTAAAAGCTAAATGAAGATACCCCACCCCCCTGCTTGGGCTTGAACTTCTGAAGTGTCATATTTAGTCCATGCTAAAATATCTTGAACACAGTTATGTTCAACAGAATGAAAAGAAAAAAAAAAGAAAACTTTGTAATCCTCAAGTGTCCTATTCTTATAGCTTAAGAAATTTGCCAAAAATTCCTGTGCACTTTACAGTATTTATAAGCTATTCTAGGATACCGTTCTTGATTTCATAAGGCACTTTATCAGAAGTAACCAGATGTCAAGATTACAAACTTTAGAATTGTCTACTGAAGTTGGAACAATTGATTTTGAATAACATAAGAAGTTGTTGAAAAGCACACACGAGAGTAACTTCTAAAATTCACTTCAGCAACATTCTTTCATTTGACAGCAGTAATGGCAGATCCAACTGTTATCCCAGAAAGTTGCTCTCTTCAAAATATACTAATAAAAAACAAAACATAAGTAAATGGCTACAAAATGTACTGTATCTAAAGGTTGCTAACAACTGAAGTACCGCAGTGGTCTATCACAGAACCTGCTTGTTCAGTGACCTGAGGAAGTGTCAGAGTGGTCTCTTGTCAACTGTGGAGATGACAGCAAACTGAAAGGGTCCAGTTAACGTACTTGCGAGCCAGGCTTCCACCCACAGGGATCCAAGGTAGGCTGGAGGACTGGACCAACAGGAACCTTGTGAAATTGCAACGGGACAAAGCCCAGGGCTATGGGTCTTGGTGAGCAGTGAGCTGAACACGAGCCCACAGCGTGCCCCTGCACAACAGCATCCTGGGCTACACCGACAGGAACACAGCCTGGAGATCAAGGAGAGAGTTCATCCATTCATGCTTAGCCAGGGGAGACAACACCTAGACACCGTGTCAGTTTTGGGTTCACCAGTTCAGGAAAGATATTGGTCAGCTCAAGATGCTCAGCAAAGAACTATCCGAGATGGTCAGGGGGGAGAGCACTTGCCCTATTAGTAGAGGCTGCAGGAGCGGGGCTAGTTCAGCCTGGAAAAAAGAGGTGGATTTGGGGTGAGTATTTAAGAGCAGCCTTCCAGTAACCTACGGGGAAGGCACAGAGAAGACAAAGCCAGGCACTTCGCAGTGGTACATGGCAGGTGATGAGGGACAACCGGCATAAGTGCAGAAGTGGAAGAGTTTCTAACTGGATATAAGAGAAAACTTTCTCACTGCAAAGTCAGTCAAGCAGTGTCAAAGGTTGCACAGGGTAGTTGTAGCATCCTTAGAAGTTTACAAGACCTGACTGGAAAAATCCCCAAGCAGCCTGGCAGCTGACCCTGCTTGAAGAGGAGGTTGGACTAGAGATCTCCTAAGGTCCCTCCCTGCCTGAGCTGTCCTATGTTACCATGATCCAATATCTGTTAGAAACAAAAATAAACTGCACTGAACTTTCCCATTACATTTAAGTAGAGAGTAACAGGGTAATTTAGAAATAAGCCCTGTAAATACCTTCATTTCAAAACCAGAAAACTCCTGTATAACGCGGATGATGGCACACTCAAACTGATTCTTGTAACTACTGCATACTCCTTAGAAAAACTTCAAAATTGATATTCTTTTTTTGAGCTGCTGTAGAGAAATCTCCCAATACCTGAAGTATTTCCAAAGATTAATATTGTTAATTCTGTTGCTAAATTCACATAAAACTTCCATACATTAAATCGCTATCATTTGTACTAGTTTGTTATTAAGGTACTATAGCCAAATCTTTTTGCTCTAAACAGAGATATTTTCTCTCAGCATTTTATAACTATCACTCCAGTTTCAAAGGAGACAGAAGTATTTCTAGTCCACAAAACTATTATATATGTATTAACTTACTCTTTATAATGGTTCCAATTCAATAAACTATGTAATGCCTACGGACACACAGACATATGCATACGGCTGTATAATGCCATCTCCCTCTCTCAGTTCTTATGCCGAGCAATTAAATTCTGTGAAACTGTAGAGCAATAAGGATTTAAAAAAAAAAAAAAATTAAAAAGGCAAATAATCCATTTTAAAAGTTTCTAATTCTTATAATGAATTTAATTTTTTAGGTTTGGGGTTTTTAAAAAACGCATTAAATGTATCTATTTCCTAAAGGTACCTATATAGTTTGTCACTTTCTATCTTTTGGAGCTTGGCTCAGTAAAAAATAAAACCAAAACTCCTCCATAGCCACTGCAAGGTTGATTAAATCTGTATCAAACAAATTGTGAGCTAATTAAACTCAAAGTCAATTCAGCCCACGACAGAAGGTTATTACCTCATAAACAGGATGTACTTTAAAGTTATTAATAATACACTAACATTGCCTTTTCAAAACCTTTGATTAACAAACAAGTGAAAATTAGCATCTGAAATTCTGTTTGTACAGACTGTAGATCAGATTATGTAAATTTCTAAATCTCTGTTTTTCCAAATAAAAAGGAAGGAGCTAGCAACAGCTGTACAAGTGAGAAAACAGTACAGATATAGGGTCCAACCCTAAGAAACTTCAAACTCCACTGAGACCTGTGAAATAGTAATGAGACAACATATTGTTCCATATTCTGTCCTGTCATGCACTATCAAACATGCAACCAACAATAAAACACAAATATGCAGCATGAAACATTTTGTTAGGAATAGCAGTGTGATATTTCAAGTGCTAATTTTAAAGTCACCCAATTTCCTTCATAGTTAATTAGAAACACGCTCTTCATATCAAAATGTGACAATCAGTGGATGAGTTAAGCAGGACAAAAGCAAGCCTTGCACTCTCTCCAACAAACTTAAGTTGTGCCCAGAAATAAAAACATAAAAACAATAAGTTTTCTTCTAAAAATGTCTGATAACACTTCTGTATCTTCAGAATAAATGATTAATAATTCCTGAACAAATTTATTCAGTAAGTTTATCTAGACATCAATACTGTAAGTGCACAATCTCAAAATATTTTATGCACAACTAAGGAAGTGAAGAATTTTCTCTCTGTTTCGGATGTATCTCTGTTATTTACACGGTATCGTGTAGCAGGAAGACAAGAATGCTGCCAGTAAGTGTTTGGTATTTCTAAACATTTCAGAGTGAACTATATGATTTATATAACTACACAGTACGTATTTATAAAATGTATGTGCTAAACTGCTATTAATTAATATCTTATGAAACGAAGAAAAGTTGTATGTATGTATATCAGTCACATGTGTAAACACTAACTTCTCCCAAGGATTTCACCAGGAAGAACTGTGCACTGTAGCTTCCTTGGTGTCCCAAGCTTGCCACCCACAGTGTCTTCTACATCCCTTAAAGCCCTCACTCTTAGAATAATATACAAGATTCATCTCTCCGATGCCAAACCCTCAAAACCAAACCAGCTTCCAAATCAAACTCAACAATTTGTCAACTGGATGTAGGAAACTATGAAAAATAACCACTATTCAAAAAGAACAAAACTGCCAGTAACTAGTAGGATTCTTTCAGGAAAAGAAGTATCTCAGATTCAGATGCTCATCATCTCTCATTCTCCAGCCCCTCACCAACGTTGCTCCTGAGTCACCTCCAGTTCTGAAGAGCACCTCAAGTATGAGCAAAATCACAGATGACTTCTCTGTCAGCATCAAAGCAAGAAGAGCTTATCCTCGTTCTCCCACATGACCTCATGTGTCACAGCACAAAACAGGATTGGTATCTGCTACAATAGGTGTGGCTATATGCGTTTGTGTATCATCTTCGTGAGTTCTTCAACAAGCAGTATTGTCTTAAACCCATTAAGTCCACCAAAACAGTCACAGCATGACACCAAAGCTGCAGCTCCAGTTCCAGCCCTCTAGGACTGCTGACCTAGTACTCCACACCAGATTTTTAGCAACCAGCAGTACCGCAGGGAAATAAAAATTGAGCAGTTCTCTAGTCCTGGCCTGAAAATTTCCTGACCGAGCTTTGTCCACGTATCATCCATCAGTGTCGTTAAACAATGACACAGTTTGACATTAAAATGGTATAATTTGGGGGGGGGAAATGGCATTAAAATCCAACATGAAAATTTTGTCTTGAAGCCTGAATTTTATATTTTGATCGCAGTTGTATTTATGCAAAGCAGTACTATAGAATAAATTGTCCACCGTGTTTTGGAAAGAGTAAATATTTCATTTGTATACAGGGAAAACTTTCCAATCAACAGTAACATCCCGCAGAGTTCTCAGCACTATATTTATTTTCAATTCCTTTAGTTAGTACACTCTGCAATCTAGGGATTACAGAGAATGAGTCAGGAACATACAGTGTTGGGTAACACGTTCACTCCTAAAAAAGCTCAACATCTATTTTTCATTCATAAACCCCTACTGTTTTTCACAAAGAAAACTTTGGTGATTTATCTGTCATTGCACAAATCAAGATTGAAACAAATTTGTTTCTAATAATCATACCAGAGCCAATGAGCTTAAAACTCCTCACATGTTCCTGGCAAGCAAAGCAGAAGTACAAATAAAAAACAAACAAAAAAAAGACCTAAACCAAGATCTATGTTAATATTTTATTACATATACTAAATAAGGAAAACCCATAGCCTCAAAATAAGCAGAGAGCTATATATGCACTTTGTATTCCTATGAAGTTCTCTTCTGCAAGTTACTGAATTTTACTTGCTGTAATATACTCTTAAGATAGAATGCTGGATGTATTTTTCTAAGTAAATAAGTAATCATTAGGAAGAGCTGTACAGGAGGCGCACACTTTAGATCAACTTATGGAGCTTTTGGGGAAACACTATCCTAATGTAATCAAAATGGTATTTTGATAACATAACAAAATCAATAATAGAAAAGACACTCTTTTTGTTCAAAGGTGCAGTGTTTTGAAAATATTGCCATGTAGTATTTACGGTAACAGCTGTACAGCTAAACTTTAGGCACAAACTGAACTGCAGAGGATCTGCTGCATAAATAAAATTCCCATGGCAACTAAATGTGCTACTAGATAACAGAGAAAAAAGGATTTATGTGTTTGCTGAGCTGTCTTGCCCTAGAGGAATTCTCCAGGCAAATGCAGGCCACCTGCCACATGTTATATTAAGCTCAGCCTTCTGGACTTATTTTCAAATCTACAGCAAAAAGGTCCACCAAGTTTTATTGGAAAGTTCCCCATCATGTTCCCAGCCCCTCCAAAATATATAGTTCACTCTTCAATGTGTATATTGCATCAAGGGATGCTTAATAATAAATAAGTGCATTTCTGCTTGTAACTTGTTAATCTCCAACTCCAACCCAAAGTGGGCACGCAATCCGAATCCTCAAATTCACGCCAAGTTTTGTGGATGCTGAGTTGTAATGATACGCACTATTAAAGCGTGCTAACTTGTCGAACTACAAAAAAGTTCTCATTTTGTAATACTGGAAGGAAAAAATTGTGGGTCAGATCATTCATTTAGTATCTTTCTATGCAACAAATAGATCATTGGTCAAAAAGACTTGCCTTCAAAGCCAGGAAAAAAAAAACCACAAACCAAACAAAAAACACCTACAATACCGAACATTTTCACTAGACTACAGTGCCAATAGAGAAGCATTGATTTGGAATATTTTAAGTTGGAATATTACACTCAGAAGACTAGAGGCCATTAAAACAGCAAGTAGAAGAAATATAATCACCTAGCAAACAACAGGCAAACTTACTGCAAATAATGCCATCAAATTATTAAAGACCAGACTACGTACGAAAGTGCAGAATGTTTATGGTGTTTTCCTTGCCATTTTTCCCTCTGAAGAGTAAGTGAAAAAAAATTAAGGAACTGTATTTTATAATCACTCAGGCTTTTGCCAGGAGCTTCCAGAAGGATACTTCTTTGCTCTGCTCTCCTCCCTGGGAAAGCCCTGTGACATTATTAAAGCAGCAGCAGAGCTTGCCTCATAACAACATGAACAATAGCGTGTGAACACACACCACAGGTAGTTTGCAAATCCAATCTAACCACGAAGTCCATGTTTAGCATCAGGCATCTTGAAAATGGGCACTTAGACTTCAGCAACACATTTATGTTATCCTCCTAAGGCCTCCCATGCATGGAACATATGGAAAAGCCATCAGGATGGGCTTCCTGCGATCTTATTCTTAGGGCTCATCTGCTTCAGAGTTCTTCATTAACAACCCTACCTTAGACTAACCACCTTGCTCCAGCTGTGTATGAACCATGAGCTTCCCTCAAAATACACAGAACTTAAGCCTTGCACTAAGTTTTGGTAAGTGTTAGAATAGTACACATGCCCACTGCATTTTCCTCTCTTTGCTCCTGTTTGATGATCAAGTAATCAGCAAAAAGAAAAAAAAGATTAATTTTCATGAACTTACGTTGCAATGGTCACCACAATTTAATCTCTCATGAGGATATTTGTAAAGAATTTGCACACAAAATGCAGAATTGCTTGTGCAACGACAGGGAAAGAGGATGCAGAAGTTTTTATAATTGAACACCTATAGAACACTTGCATATCAACTGCAACAGAACAACATCTGTATTATATGAAACCACTAAAACAAACAGTATAAAATAGAAATTAGGTGAGGGTCACTACGACATTACGGGTAAGACTCTGTAATTTTATTACTAAACAGTTTATATCCCCTAACAATTTTTTTTTTTCCTTTTTAAAAGAAGGGAGTAAAAATAGAAGACTAACATTAAGTTTTACTCTGGCTTGAGTTTTGTTAGATGTGATCACATAAAATGCTCCACCAATACATATGACAAATGCACTTTACATTTCGATGTGTCAAACCATTTCAATACTCAGGAACTATGTTGAAGCTGGCAGGCAAGCAGATTATATTAAATTTTTCTCTGGAATCGACTTCAATTCTGTACTGAATTATTGGAATTTTAGTGACCTTAAAAAAGGCTGTCAGAAACAATACTCAACACAGAGTTTTCAAATCTAATGCTCTATTACACATACTTCACATAAAATAATATAGTTTCAATATAAGCAAACAAGTGAAGAACAACATTCTATTTGTACATGCAATTTTAGATATGTTTTCATATTGATTTATCACAGAATTTTAAAGTGGACCTTCAAAAAACAGTCAGAGGCTACATTTGGTGATTCAACAGCTTTGTTGTAGATTTAATAAAGTTGGAAACGGTTTTTAAATAAATAAAAAGGTTAACATCACAAGACAGTAAACACGTTAATAGCAATTTCAAAGCTCTGATTTTTCAAGACTACTATAATCTTCCACATCACAAAATTCTCTTAAGAATCCTCTAGTAACAGAAAACCAGCTGCATTTGCAAACTATTTCACTCCTTTTCCTTTCTTTTAACTCAATGCTAGCTTTGCCTAATGAAATTCAAGGGCAGTATTTCTTTTCTCCTTCCCACTCCTGCTTCTTTTCTCAAGTAATCAACTTTTTACTACCTTGCTTCTAAGACATCTTTGGCTCTAGTGTTTTACTATTCTTACTAATAATGTAAAATAAAAAAATTAGAAGCTAAGCCTCCTATTTACAAGCTCACTAAGAATTCCAACCACTTCTTTCAGTGAAACGCCTACAGTTATGCAACGCTGGAAGTAAAGCGATAGCACTAAGCATAGCAATATCTTTGCTTCAGTATCCACTGATGTGATAGAAGTACACAAGTTGCAAGATGCTGGTATGCTTCACTTAAATCAGGGAATTCAGTTGTACATCACAGCTCAGGAGGAGGCACGGTTAAATCCACAGTAGCTTGGAAAGCAACACAGAAAGCCCATCAGCAGCTTTGCTGTATGACAGACCCAGAGGCAACTTGAGAGCTGTCAGCACAACTGCCTGTGAAGCTCACAAGGGAAGCAATAGCCAATTATGCCCCATGACCTGCTACTGGAAAACACAGTGAGAAAGATAACAAATCAAGAGCTTGAAAAAACTCCAACTTTTCTGAGAAACTATATAGTTTACTTCCTATCAAACATGCATCTTACTTCAAGCTTTTAAGAACGGAGTGGCATTCAGTGAGGATGCTCTGCCTGAGCCCTAAGAGTCACATTAACATCCTCAGAAAGGGGGCCACACCCTCAACACCCCCTACCTGGATAAAAACATAAATGCCATTCACCTGGAAGCTAAGCTTTCTTTATTGCTGCAGAGGATTAACACTTGGATCTCTATTTTGGTCTTTACCATGATTGGTTACTTAACTCTTGTTATCAATGTGAATGATCAGCACCCAAAACCAAACCAGGCTCAATTAGAAAGGAATCAAGCCTACTTGAAAACTTTCTTTCCACTCAAACACTTCTTATGACGTGGTCTGATTAGCTACAAGAAATAATTGGGAAAAATATTTATTTTGCTTACTGCAGGAAATAGAACAAAACAGAAAGATGCTGTCTTGATCCTTATTAATTGATTTACCTCCTTCCAGTGGCCAGCACAGAGTTTCCCTGACTTCGCTCTCATGCAGGCACCTTGGATACAGCAGTTTAAAACAAAGCTTAAGCTCAGTGAACTGTACCAACAGCTCAGAAACATTTGTAATTATTCTGGATAAAGTCTGGACAGAGTCATTTAGGGACTGAATTCGAACTACAGATGCCTCCAGATACCATCAAGCCCGTATATCTCTAGGTTTACATCATTATGTTCTGAGGTCTGTTACACAGTTTGTGCCTATGCTTAATACACTTAAGAGTTTCTTTGAAGGCTTAAGCAGGATTTTAAAGATACGTAGGCCTTGAGAAATCCATCAGTATGCAGGATTATTCCTTTCACAGAGGCAGGAATACTTGATTTTCAGGTAACATATGAGTAGTTTGTTAGTTTAAATACATCAAGCAAGCGCAAAGTATCTGAAGCATATTGACTGTGGGTTATTTAAATAAACATGAACAAAGGGAAAAGAGATTAAATGTCTTAAGTAACTAAAGATGTAAAATAAACAGTTGTCTCATATGCAGACAAAAAAAATCCAACCCCACACCAACCTCCCAAAAAGAACTGAAGTAACTGACATGCTGATTTTAACTTTCACGATTTCAAAACATGAGTGACAAATGTGGAAGAAGTTATTGAATACATAGTGTTAGTTGATGATGATTATGGCCATTTTTGCAGTTCTGTGACCATGCCGGAGTCCGGTGTGGCAAGAACCCCATCAGGGAGTGGTGGCCCAAAACATTCCATTCTACACGAAGGGTTTGCTGAGCAAGCAGCAAAATGGTGGCCTTTTAAAATGACTGAACCTCTAAGGGTCATGGTATCAATTATCAAATAAAATGTAAATAAATTCTTGATTTAAAATATTTTTTGCTTCTTTAACCATAATAATGCAAGCTGCTCTTCTCTAGTCAATGCGCTATTAAGCCAATGAGAAACTAACCTACGATTTACTAAATTAGAGGTTTTAGCTGTCTTCGTGGCTCAAGTGCACTGAAAGAGGAAGGTTCCTAAATTGTGAACCAACGATAAACCTGCAAAACAGGGAAAATGCTAGACATATTCCCCTTCTCATATTTTTATTTGCCTGAAGTTAAGGCGACTAAACTTCCGTGAAGACAAATGGCTGGCACTACATTTTCTAGAAACCAATTAAGCCTATCTCTGTGAACGGTCACATCCTTGAGCATTTCCTGTGGATTCCCTCAGTACACACAGATTTTCCTTTTTATCTAAATAGCCTATTGAAATGAACGCTGTTTGAACCACTAATACTGTATAGCCAGTAACCTCCTGCCACCTTGGCCTTCTATAGGGTTTGCTGCCAGGAAATCCGAGAATGTATCCACCATCTAAGAAGGTGAATGAACGTTACAAATCTCTGTCAAGACAGGAGGCTTGGGTGGATAAGGTGAAAAAGGGGTATGGAATGATTCAAACGGCTCCTGATGCAAACAAACTGCAAAAAGCCTCTGAGGGATGTGTTAGGAAGGTTCTTGCCCCGATCAAGGATTTCTACACAAAAGAACAATCTGACCCTTTAATAAAATACTTTTTAAAGGTTTTAATGAATAAAAATTAGATTAGCTAATCAATACATATTACTATGTTATATTTTTATCAAATTATAGCCAAAAGCAACCTCTCTCATCCACTCTGTAATTTCCAGAGTGGGTTCTGATCGACATTCCTCTAAACAAAGGATACTTGATATATGACTACATTATTGGCATTTTGTCAATGGCAGCAACTTACAACTTGTCTAATAACTGAAAGCTAATGAAAATTGGCTGTCGCCAAGCCTGGTAATGTACCTAGTTACTACCTATCATTCCTCGAACTGTAAGAGCAACAGCCCTGTTTTGCTGAACTGTAGTGTAGTTTTTCAGGGGAAAAAAACAATGAAATCAAATAATGTCACTCTCTTTTGAATTCCTCAATGACAGGGACTTGAAATTAGCACAAACACAACATAGCTGGGAGATAAGGTGGTCACTTCTTATTTTTATGCCTTACCCGAGACAATATTTTAACTTTACAAAATTCTTTCAGTTATTCAATATAAGAGAATACTTTTTGGAAGAAAAAGAGCTTATAATCAGATCTATAATTTGACAACTCATTCAGATTTTCTGTATTATGTGGCGAGATCGTTGCGTGAGCTCACCCAGTTTTCCTTGATAGAAACCTAAAACCTAATATTGTTTAGTGTTCCAAATTTAGTGATGGACATTGCCTTACATACATTGGGCAGCACTTATTAAGAGAGCTGTATAATACAAGAACGTAAAATTTAGCCACTCCATCTTCGTAAAATGCCTTAACTATGACTAGCAAAAATAATCTCCATTTAGTGTAACTGCTCAGTTTTCAGTACTAGATAAAAAATAGTAGCAAGAGTACTTTATCCTGCTAGATGTGCTTTAAATGTTTACAAAGGTGGTTTCTGTTGTTTGTTTCTTCTGGAGGGAAAAAAATCTGACTACAAAATATCCAAATACCTCCGCTGTTTTGCATAGTCAAATACAGACAACATGATTATAAATCCACTTGCAGTTAAAAGGAACAGGTTTCACGCAATATATTCCATTATTAATAGTCTATACTCTTCACACACACAATGCACATTTAACAAGCAGAACATCTACTGATTTCAAGCGTAGATGTTCAAGCTTTCAGTTCACAAAAAAATTGTGAGCATCTTCAAACCAAAAGTGGTCAAGCTAACACCCAAACTAATGTATCCCACCCAGAACTGGAAAAGAGATTGCCAACATGAAATAAAACATGAAAAACCCACAAAGAAACATTGTAACGCATTACTTCTGTACATCACACAAAGCATTTTTTGCTGCTAGAGTTCTCTGTTAAAAAGACAGAGACAAAAAGCGGATGAAAAGAGATCTTTGCAATATGGTGCATTCTTTTCTTCATCCATTTGCTGAACATATATCTCAACATAAGTTCCAAGAGAAAAATCAAACACATTTGTTTGACAGAGCAAATGGGGTTTTTAAAAGGTGAAGCAAGTATTTTTGAACACCAGCCAGAAAATATTCCTTTGCAGTAAAATTGGAAGTATGCACACTAAAACATGGCTGGGCAGATGAGAGACTTCCAAGTCTCATGAGAGCACTTCGACCACTCACTGCACTCGGAGTTTAAGCAGTGTTTGGATGCCACCTGGAAGCACTTTGCTTTGACGGCATTCTAGAACTGAAACAAAGTCTATTTTCAAACAGACGCAAAATTAAATACATCCTGCAGAGGAATTGCCTGCAGGATGGCACACTAGTTACCGTCAGAGGACCAAAAGACAGGCTGTTCAGGAAGCAATTGAAGTATTGTGATGTTTAGCATCTGATGGCCTTCCAGACAACTGGCTGGCTTGAGAACATGGAGGTGTCTGGTCAGCAGGGCAGGACCCGCAGGTGCAAATCACGGCTGCTGCTCTGAGCAGCTCAGAGAGGAAACACATCACTGCAGCCTCTCAAAGGACGCATCCTTCTGATCAAAGTCAGTCTTGAAACTTTGATTTTTGAGCACTCTATAACGCAGCATAATCTAAACATAAGTCAGTGAGACAATGAGGTATTTCTCTACACTGAGGTTTCCTTTTCCTGAGCAATAAAGAACAACTGCTTTTTACTATTCATTCTAGGCATTATTTGCTGGAACTATCCAGTTTTCATTTAAAAGTCACTGTCTTAATCGATGTTACAACAACTGACAAAAATTTATCTTGCTGTAAACAAACACTGTTTACTAAGGAAAAGTTATTTCCAGGAAACGTTTCTTATTGCTGAAACATTTCATAACCTTGGAACGACTGAGATCAAATCTCGTATTCAATACTGGTACTATTTAAATATAAATTCTCTCCAGGTTTTCAATATCCCATTACTTTGCTCCATGTTCCTTCTTTAGCGTTTCCACTCCTTGCTGCCCTCAGTGGCTGCTATGTGCCCTCATCAACGTTCCTCTCATTTTGACTGTTCCGTGAAACTTAAAGATATCCTCAGTTTATGACAAAAGAAGGAAATAATATTCTCTCGCAGCCTGCTTTTATGACACCGTTGTTGTTTTGGGTGCTAAACTCATACTGCCACTGCAAACATGCCACTGTCAGTATTCTTGCAAGTCCCGCATCCTCCTGTACTGCCTGGCGGTTTGTCCCACCACCTAGGGCTACCCAGCTCATGCTGCCATGACGCAAGTCATCAATACCCTTCATTTACAAAATAGAAATCCCAAATCTATCTCATCTCCACTTCCTACCTGCTTTTATGGTATTGCTGTGAGGAAAAAAAAAAACCCCACAAACTTCCCTTTGTTCAGTCACATTTTGTCCCTGGCTGCCTTTGAAGTTTTTTTCTGAAGGCAAAGAGCTTCTGCATAAAATACCCACCAAACTAATAACATCCTGTACGCTCACTCCTCCCCAATACAGTGAAATGTTTATGTACTGAAAATTCTTGTATCTGTGTGCATTCAGAATTTTAATCATAATTTCTTTGACATGCAGAAATAAACAGTGTGCATCAAGTGGGATCCGTTAGAAAGCAGAATCCCAAATCAAAAAGATACAAGCCAAGGGAAGGCTCAGTTCCCTGCTAAATTCATTACAATGGGAGCCATCAGAATTTAGCAGCATTGATAGGTTTATTTTCATGCCTGCCTTTACTTTGGAAATTCTCTCCCAAAGAACTAATGCTGTTGGTGGTTTGAACTCCTTCCCACCACCCCCAAAGACCATAAAACCAATCCCAACAATGAAATTCCACCCCATAGAAAGTTCTAGTACTTACGCTCAACTTAACGGCATTAATGCTACCTTAACAGAAGCAGTGTCACTTCTGACACTCCCTCCTGCTCCAAAGCAGGGAACTTTATTACATCAATGTTCTTGTTGAAGTCCAACCTGTAGTGATTATCATTTCTATTATCACATGCACACAGCTATGTGATAACAATACTGAAGCACGAATGTCTATATCCCAAACACAACTGACCATGGGTCTGAAGGGCAAGGAAGAAAAGATAAATACAGCAAAAGGACTGTTATCAGATAGTTACACCCATTAGCTCAGGCAATTCTTGGAAGGCCTAAATAGTCATAATGTTTTATGGATAAATATACTTAACAACTGTTGGTACCAAAATAAGAACCCTGCAGCTAAGTTTCAAGAGTTTTTCAGATTGGTTCAAGTAGAATGCTGTCTACAGTGGTCGCCTCTAGCACGGGCCAGCTCAGAGACAGGAGACTCTGCTCACTACAGCGTAATTTCTCTGGTAAGGTTAACAACGCTCTTTCCAGTTATTATGGAAACCCTATCAGGCATATTTGGCTGTTATAAACAACCAGTCTATTACTCACGACAGCAACAATTTTCTGAGATGTCAGTAAATCACTGTATCCCAGCTGTGTGCCAGCTCTTTTTGGCACTTACTCGTTGAACTGAATTCCTCATGCAAGAGACATTTGTGTGAAGAGACAAGGCAGCCTTCTCAGCTCATGCTGGTGGCAGGAGGGAAGGCAGCACTGCTAGGAGAGCAGATAGGTACGGGGATGAAGAACTGAGATGATCCTTAAAGACCAAGATGAAAAGTTTGAACTCAATTCAACTGAAAAACTTAGAGAGAAACAGACTCAAATGGAAAGGATATGCAGCCAATAGAAGAGGCAAGGAACATAAATCATTTAACATCTTAATTAATGATTTAGTTGATAAGGCAGAGCGTACCCTCAGCAAGTACGCTGACGACACAGACTTATGACAGTCTCTACAACTGAGAGAAGTGGCTGCAAGAGGTTCGTGCTGCCATGCAGAGGGACCTTGACAGGCAGGAGAAATGGTCTGACAGGAACCTCACCAAGTTCAACGAGAAGTGCAAAGCTCTGCACCAATATGGTACTGGGAGTCACCCAGTTGGAAAGCAGCTTGGTGGAAAACGACCTAGGGGTCCTTGTGAACGCTACGTTGAACGTGAGCCAGCAAAGAACCATAGAACAGTCTGGGGAATTATGGCCTAGTAGATACCGAAAAATTACATTTGGTAAGGAGGATTTTGGGGAGAAAGATCTTATGCTCCTTTTTCCTTGTCCTAATTTATTGCAAATGAATTAGATACTGGTGAGCACTGCAGCTAATATGTGAAGCAAACTTAAGCCCTGTGAATCTTTATCATTTTTTTCCTCATCCTCGTTGTACTGCGACAGGAAGCACATTTTGATTGATACAAGAGAACTTCCTGAGTGGGACCAATCCTACTCTTGCCAGTTACTCTGAAAAAACTCTGACACATTCGTCTGTCATATCCAACATAGGGCTCCTATCGATAAGACCAGATCTCAGCGATAATAGTGAATCACAGCCATAACCCTTTTGTCTGCCATTCGGCCATTAATCTGAAGAGAGGAAAAAATCTTCAGAATGAAAAATAGCTGAAGAACAGCCCTGATTTACTTCATTTAACAAATGTTGAGTAGAATCACACAATATGCAGTTATACTTAGATTATAAATGAGACTAGGTACTGTGTGGAAAAGCAAGCTAAAACTACTGGATAGTTATTGCATGACATCTTGATCATAAATGGATACATAGGACTTCCTCAAAACAGGCCCCCAGAAAAGAAGGGGGGCGGGAGGAGGAGAGGATTCTGACACTATTTGTTTATCTTCATGGTCTTCCCAAACAACACTACAAATCAACTTAGACAACACCTTCTTCGAAGTGATATCATACAGAACACACCTATTAGTTTTGGGTTATTTTAGCACCATATGGCCCTGTCTATGCGAGTCCAAGAAACTCCACTGTTTTGTATTTGCTTAGATTTTACATTTGTATAGAACCTTGATCAGAAAGATTAGCTAGAAAGAGGTAAGTGCCTTTCCTTGCTTCCTAAAGCCACTATTGCTATCATAATACCAAGAGACACACCATAAGAGTTTTTAAATATGCTTGAAATCAGAGTCAGTAAAAGAAAATGGGTCCTATCCACCTACAAAATCTAAAAAATATCTGAACATAGCAAGTTATACTTTTCTGAAGACAAGCCATTTTTTACAAGCTAATCTGGAAGCCACAAGCAGGTCTTGCTTTGCTCACCTCCAATCCCTTCACAACAAGAACATGTTGAGATGTATTGATCTTAATTTCATGCATGGCCATACAGGGTGCCTGAAATTAGGATTTAAACCTGAAATTCCTTTCCATGTAGCAGTTCTAGAAAAAGTCTGGCACTCTCAATGCCTCAAATTCACTGATACTCTATACGCCTCTGTATTGAAATCCTCCCTCTGCTACACCAGGAAAAATGGGTGACATACCTGAAGACATTTGATGCTACTGGAGTACCTCACTTATTCTGTCCAACATATGCAAAGATTTACTTTTTCTTACTTTTCATGAACTATTTCAGTGGACCACCTGATTTTTATTCTTTTCCATATGATTTGAATTTCCTGTTCAAATAGTTTCAGTATTCTACTGCAATAAGTTCAGAATTGATCCAATTGAGTATCTGATTTCAGAACTGGCTTTCAATGACTTTTAATCTTGATTCCTTCCACTTTTCCCATGAGAAAGCTCATGAAGTGCATAGCCTGACAGGAGCCATTGTCAGCAAGAATATTTTGAAAAACAAGTGGAGGCTATTAGAATGATAATCAGTCTTTAGGTTTTCTTACTACATTATTGTTTTCAGGGCCCTCATAAGAGGACCAAGGTGGTTGCATTTCTCTTTAACTGAACTTGGAAGGTGGCAATGACTGGCAAAGTGAAACAACTATTCGGTTGAGTAAAGGAGGTTCAGTGAAAAAATGCTGATTTCCTGGTAGAAGAGACATGTTTAACTTCAGCAGAGAAAGAGGATGGAGTTACGTGACCAGGAATCTCTAGCTTTATAAATTTCGAGGGAAGGTTTGGCATAAATAACATTAGAAAATCATTATTCAAGAAGCTCTTTATCATCTGCTGATTTCTTTCTAGGATTCCTTTCCAGCCACTCCTTAAGCTGCCACAACACCTGGAAGTGATGACCTGGGCATACTGCAGTGTTAACTGGAAAAGAAAACTCAGTAAATCATGATAACCAAGAGCAGCAGTTTGTGACAATAGCTGGGTATTTCCTCCATCACTTGCAACAAGATGACTACGTTACTACTGTTCTCCTTCAAGCACTCTGGGGAGAAATGGAAGCCTGTTGGCAGAGAGAAGTTTGTGTTTATGCAGACAATGATGTCCTAAGCACGGTTTTACAGTTATACGCACACCTACCCGAAAAGTGCGTGGTCAGGTTCGTGTGGGTTTTTGTTTTGGGAGGAGGGGCTTTTTTTCCTCTACTGACTTGGCTGTTCTCTAGCTCTGATTCAGTCTTCTAATACTTCTGTGCAAAGAAAGTAGGAATTCCTTATGAATGCTATGTGCATACGGCTACATGCCCTGCAAGCCCAAGCCACATTTATGGTCCACCCTTCTCAGTTCTGCTCTTCTATACGGCACTGCTGAGAGGAGCAGGGAACAAGGCACTGAAGATCATCACCACAGCTACATTTCAGGACCGTGAGAGGGAAATCCGTGTTCATTTGATAAATCTATTAAGGTATGCCCCTTTGGGATAGCCGGCCCCCAAATCTTGCCTCACTTCTACAAATAACACTGTCTGGAGACACCAGTTTCACTCTCGAGCTTTGGCAAAAGCCACAGCTTGAAAAGCAGAAGAGGTAGAGAAGTGGCTCAGTTATGCAAAGATAGAAGCGGTGGCTACAGTGTTCCTTTACGTGGGGCTCTACTTTCTTTTCATTTGTAGATAGAGAAATGCTGCTTTCTTCAAACCATTTTTGTTCTGAAGGAACAAAGAGGCAAAACAGCAACACCAACTCAAATTCAATTCTGTTTCATTCCCCTCCTGTCAGGAAAAAGCACTCCAGTATGTTTCCATCCAGAATAGCCTGCAAAAGAAACTATACTCTGTGTACAGAAGTAGCTGAGCTTCCAGCTGAAACACCAGAAGAGCAAAACGAAATTATATTGGTTTTTACCTCTCTTGCTTTTTCCCCCCAATCTCATTGTTTCCCACCAAAAACTTCAGAGCATCAGCAATGTAATTATATCATTGCGAAGGGAAGAAGAGGCAAAAAAATCGACCTCCCAAAGTCAAACACCATTTTAAGGTGCAGTCAGGAACTGGACAAAAGACTGCCCCAAGGTGCTGATCTAAAGAACAGTTTAAGATGTTACATTATCCCTCCTAAAAACACTGCCAAAATTTTCATTTGGTAAGAAGATGTGAGTGCAAACATAAAAAGGGAGGGAAAAACAGGGCATGGAGCATTCCACTGCCACGGCATCAGATGCTAGTACCAAGGTGCAAACAGGATGAAGTCACAGATCTGTACATCTATTGGGGGAAAAATATCTCTTATGAGTAAAATTCATGCTTCTCGGGAAACTAAGTCTGATGCATATGTTGTTTAGAGGCAGTGCAAATTGTTTCTGGAAACTCACAGATAAGAACAGTTTCCTCAGAGAAACCAAGATAAATCTTTGCTTCTCTCGCTCATCTCAGATTCTGCCCTAAATGACTGAGGGAAGAAGACCAATTAGAAGAAGAAAAAAGCTTCAATTAGCATGCAAATATCTTGGTAATCAAGCAATAATAGCAAAAGAAATGCAGAAGAAGTACATGACAGTTTAATGGGGCATTCTTAAAATATTACATTTTGTAAAGTTTATCAAAGTGTGTATATGACAGTTTAATGAGGTTTTGCGAACATACAATATTTTCAAGATTTCCTTGAGATTAATAGTGATTCTTTATACTAATGAATTGTGACCAGGGTTTTGCTTTTTTGTTCAAAGAATAAATAACAGTTTCTGCACGTACTCACAAAAATGCACACTACAATTTATTATTTTCCCTACAATTTCTTGTATTTATTTCTGATTTGAATATACTCAATGTTGTTTTCATTTACAAACATAAAGGAAAGAGATAATGCCACAAAGAGCAAGGGCTATCCTTCGGTATACAAGCTTAACCATAGGGGCTAAACTGTCTAAAATAACTTTTCTGTTATGAATAGCTCAGGACATCCTATTAAGTGCCATGTATCTTAGAAAATTTCTCTACAGACACCAGTTACTTACACAGTACAGAATATATTTTTCTGCTATTTGCAATTAGGTCTCAGCAACGTAATAACGTCCAAGTTCCACAATAATCTCCAGTTCCAAAAAAATAAAATAAAATAAATAAAGGAAAGAATTTATGTGAATTCATTCGCATAAGTTAGTGAATTAGTGGTGGAACAAACGAAAGCATTATCCGCATATGCTCTGATTTCAGCTGAAACTTAAATTTTAGCAGAAGAAAGTTTGGTGGTCTCAGAACTGAAGTTGCCATGCCCAACAATTTGTGCAAGAGGAAAAGAAAAGAAAAGAACACACAAATGGATGGAACAAACAAAACACTTCAATTTCAACTAGCTTTTACGCAAGTGAGTTTGGCGATTCCAGATGAATTTCACAGTCAGCATCAGAAAACTAGTTTCAATTATTAGCTACCATTTCATTTGATTAAAAGCCCCTAATCTGGAGAGACTCAGGACTCTGCTGCCTTGTAAATTAAGTTAACATTTTCCTTCACCTCAGGACAGGAGGATTGCTCAGAGCTAGGATTCAATGCACCACGTGTTTTGTAAAGATAAACAAGTGCATTATGTTACTGTAATTCTTTAACCTCCATCAGCCACAAAGTATTCCTCTCAAAATATTTATATGTTGGTCTCTGATTGCTGTTAGGTATCTGCAATACTTCAGGAAAGTCTGGGAAGCAGGAACAGCTGTTATTATCAGAGGCCTCTGTCAAAGTACCAGAACTCAGACCTACAGTACCTTATTATTCTGTCGCTCCTTTCCCCCAATCACACGCAGAAGGGGGAGGATTGTGAAAGAAGCTGCAGCACTACTGCCTCGACAGAAATCTAGTAACTCCTCTCTTAGCCTCACATTTATTTCAGCTGACGATAAGTTTAAATATAGTTTAAAATACAGAAAAATAGGTTTCACAGAAGTATAAAACACGGGAAGCCTCCATCAACATCCATCTGCCCCACATTTAGGAAAAACAAGTGATATAGTAAGAAGTTTGCTCTTTGTATAAAAGCTATGTTTTAAACTCTTTTTTGTATCTATGGTTTACAGAAAAATTTCCAGTTCAAAAAGCCCAGCTTTTATTCTTTCAAGAACAGCCTGTCATGCGAGAGAGAACAGACAAAAGATGCACCTTTGGGTCATTATGCCTGAGAATAACTTAAGAAACGTCACTCGGGATTGGTGCTGGGTGCTCTGTACTGCACTGAGGCAGTTAAACCTCTTATTTTTCTTCCTACCATAATAAAAATATGGAAAGAATGAAAGAAACCAAGTGAAATCAACTGAGCATAAAACATCTGGCAAAATCCAGGAGCCTCTTGGTTATTAATACTTTCATTGTCCAAGGGTAACTTTAGCCCTTACTCTTGTCCAATGCAATTGATTGACAGAATACTCACAGCAGAGCGTTTCACTACCAAAAAACGGAGAGAAGGAAAATGACAACTACAGTAAATACAATGTTTTCAAGTTATTTCCTTGGCAAAATCATACATCCATAGGATTATATCACTTGTAGATCAAAGCCAAAGAATTCAAAGGGCATTAAACCGCATAAACTTGGCCTACGATCCAGTTAAACCGCAGCTACCTTTACAGGAGCTATTCATTTCAATACTCTATATTACACTACTGGTTTGACTTATATATGTGTGTGAGATTCATCTGGACAAGATCTTTTTTCACCAGGAATAACACAAAGTATGGGATTTAATGCTATAATGAAGTTCTTTCAAATCTCCGTTTTCTCTCTCTAAAGGACAGGAGGATAGGCGTTCATCTCATCAGGCAGCTTATTAGGATTAGCACTGAATAAGACACCACAGAATGTCAAGCCTATCAGTTACTAAACATGCATCATACAAACTTTGTCTTTGCGAGAACCTCTGCTCTGCATTTGTCATCCACCTGAATAATTAACAAGTACATGCTGCCTGCCAGCAGCTTAGGGAATTAATTTTCCCAGATTAAATGCAGATCACGTCTGCAAAATACTCAGACCACACACACGCTGCACTACTACCTTTCAAACATTAAAAGGCAAGGAAACAAGTTTTATTATGCTCGCAATGGAGTCTGACCTAAAACTTATTTATTATAGGTATGACTTCATAATCAGTATGAAGTGGTCAGGGAGTTTTTAATACCAAACTAACACAACCAACCAGCATGGAACTCTTCCCAGTTAGCACAAGGAGAAGCTATTTGAATATATCGTTCTTTGAACATTAGAGTTGTTTCACTGCTTAATACCTTTCTGTCCCCAAAATACTGATACACTCATAGGGAAGAGTTAATGTCTGAAAACACTGAGGGTTTTCTGAGCTTCAAGTATTTACTTTAGGCTCCTTGAAAAATAGATACAGAGATGATAAATGCAGCATGCAACAGCATGTGTATTGGTGCCAAGGACTAAGAAATAAATACAATATCTCATTATCTTACATTTTCTATGACTTAGAATAACACTTGCCACAAAATCAGAGGCCTGCTAACAACAGGGCTGTATTTGCAATGAAAAATATGGCCAATTATTGAAAAAGATGATAAAAACATATTTTTGCACAAAACATATTTTTGCACTATGCTTAATAAAAATTATAAGTATATGGTGATTTCGTACAAAACATTCCATGTATAACGCTCATAGCAAAGGTAACGGAAGTCACAGGTGTACATCACACGCTGGACTAGGATCATCTTCTTAGAGAGAAGCTTCGCGGTAGTAAGGCAGATAATATGATCTTCCTTTGACCCTTCTGTCCTGGGATACAGCATTTCTATGGAATAGTGAGCATTCAAGGCATCTCGGACTCATTAATCCAGTTTTAGATTTGCCTTTCCTATTAGTTAAGCTTCTAGAGTTCATGCAACACTCATCACCTCCGTGACGTCTATCTGGATGTAGATACTACTACAACGGCAGCTTCCTTCTGCTTAAGAGCATTGTAATATTTTTGCTGCCTTTTTAAAAACCTGCATTGGAGGGAATTTAACAGGAGGGAAATTAACTGCATAATTATATTCATAACATATAGCAGTAATAGATGACCACATAATGAATGTCATTCCAATAAATACTAAGACAGTGATTACGAATGGCTCTTCTTATATTTAGTTTGACCAAGCTATGTACTGCTCACAGAAATGAATGCAAGTAAAAAGTTTCAGAAGAAAGTTCTGAATTGAGAAAAATCTGTGCGTGTAAATACATTCTCCTTTAAAAAAGAAAATATAAATACTAAACAGAAGTTAATTTTTAAAAAAATCTGAATGCTAATCAGGTATGTTTTCTTCAGTTCAAAGTGTTTTTATGATGTATTATAATAAATTAGTATCCATTTATTACAGAAAATATTTTTATTTTCAATCTATGGCTCCAAAATCTTCACACTCTCATAAAGTTACTACAGGGAAAGTGATTGCCATTCTTGTGACTTACATTAAAAACAACCAACTTAATGCGAACGAATTACCAGTTAATCAGAGTAAACAAAAAAGTATTAAAAAATTGAAGTGCAGCACTTGTTACACATTGCTAAACATTAATACAATCACCTACACAAAAACCACTATCTTTTGTTCTTTGCTCTTTAATACTCACTCCCCACTAATAACTTTTTCATGAAATTAATGTACTGTATTTACAGTTCTTTAGATTTCTGAAAAAAAATAAGAATTTTCCAGCCTCCAATATTACAGCATATACTTTATGTGGAGAAATGACTGAATGCAAAGACAGGGCAGTGCTTTTTTCTTTTTTTTTTTTTTTAATTCATGTTCTCCATGTTTAATATTTTGCTACCATTATTGGAATTTAAATTGAAAAGGCTTGGTATTGTCCAGAGCAGAGACCTAGTTCTAACCACAGTATGCCTATCACTAGCAAACTAAAATTGAGGCCTTGCCCTTGGCCCTGGGGCTTCATCTCTGGGTAATGCTGGAAATGTTGTTCCATGCATGGATTAACAAATTAAAAGAAGTTACAAACCTCTACTGTGACTTGCCCAAGTCCTGCAGTCCCTAGATCATCATGTTACAGCACAAGGTTTAGGTGTTTTGAAAAGACACCGTAGGAAAAACAAGATTTCTGTTAACTAAAAACTGGAACTGCCCGTGTCAAAAAACAAAGCCACAGTGGTAAACACGCACAAACATTTAATTTATAATTAATAGGTAATATTAAATATTCAAAACGGTCAGAGAATTCCTTTTGTCAGATGTAACTGGTATTATTTCATTTAAAAAAACTAACAAAAACCCCTGTGACTATCAAAAGCCAGATCTGGTTAAATATGCCTTTATTTAGAAATTCAGCTAATAAAGACTTCTATATAACAAATGCATCCAATTTTTTTCCCATTAGTGTTGAAAAGGTAATATTCAGTTCAAACTTCCTGCAATTTTGTTTACATTATAATATTTTAACAGAACACTGAAATTGGTTCGCATCTTGTATTGCACGATACACAAGCTTTATGAATGCTTTACTAAAATGTAGATACTTAGTGATCTCAAAATAGATGCAGGTATAATAAACACTATTATTATTATTAGCCTATTTCAGATAAATTTTCTTTCAGAACAGTAACATATGCTCCATCTACAACTTTTTATTTTGTTAACTATACTCAAGGAAAAAAAAAATCCTCCAGCAATTTTGTAAGCAATGCTCACTTCAAAGCAGCATACATTACTATCTTAACAACTAGAAAAAAGTGAAATAACTGAATATCCGTAAATTCTCACTGAATATTTGAGGAAGTGAGTGTATTCAAGCAGCTAATATTATGCATCTCATTTGCTTGTTAGGGAGGATGCATACAGAATACGCTAAGTTATACAGGCTCTTGGGATACCGACTACAAATCCTATATTTAGAAACAAAAAATTTAACACACCCAGTGGAAAGTTGCCCAGCATCTTAATATTAGTGAATTCATTGTTCGTCTTCTCGGAGAAGGGGCTACTGTATGTTAAAGAGAAATAAATATTTGCTTGGAATTTAAGAAACATGACACGTGCCTCTGTCTGTCTTCTGAAGAAATTCCACTCAAGCACCAGTGTGCACTCGTACTCAGCCCAAGTTAGAGGCACGTGAATGAAACTGAAGCATCACGTCATCTCGGCATAGTCATGAGAAACCAAAAATTGCAGGAAGTGAAATGCATTTCAGTATAACTGGTGAATACCCCAGCTGCTCTGCTCCCGTGACTATTCTAGGATGAGGTATCACGTGTGACCGATGACGTTATGCCCAGCAGATGTAAGCGTGACTGGAGGTATCCTCAACCTGATAGGAACGCAATCTTTCTTACTAGTGGTGTGGCTTCTTGCCCCACGTTTAGAACATAAGAATTAGGTTTTCGTTGGGAAGGTGGGGTAAGAATAGGGACCTATAACCCCTGAGATTGGCTCTCCAGAAGACTAAGGACAAAGGGGATCTGCTCCTATTTCCTGAGCAAAAAAACAGAGTGCGCCGGATGAGGCTACATTTATCC
The DNA here is from genome assembly GCF_017976375.1 of Cuculus canorus. Taxonomy (NCBI): domain Eukaryota; kingdom Metazoa; phylum Chordata; class Aves; order Cuculiformes; family Cuculidae; genus Cuculus; species Cuculus canorus. The sequence continues at coordinate 64,495,145 of NC_071405.1, read as the reverse complement.
TGCTAGGTGAGTTTCATTAGCTAACCAGGACCAGGATAAAGGGTTCAAGACAGACACACAAGCCACTGTATATACATGCAGTAAGAAGAGAGCAATTCTCCAAGAGCTGGAAAACAGTATGCGCCTTACCATCTCCCACAACAATTGGATTTTGAGCACTGCTTTTATACAGTGATTACAATTAAGAGTCTCTCACTGCCTGCGACAATAATATAACATATATTACTTTCCTCCTTTAATACCAGGATCACTAAACCAACTGGAGATCGGTGGCAAAATTACAGACAGAAAAGTCATGGGATTCAACCAGCTAGTTTAAGAGTCAACGAGGAAAATTCAACGAGGACTATAGGCTCTCCAGACTCTGTCTTAACTGACATTAAAAGTTCTCCTGGGTTTTGTTTGTTTGTTTGTTTTCCCAGTCCTTCCACTTATTTTTAAGGAGCACGCAGCATTTTTCTGAAGTACCTCGTAAGCACCGAGAGACAAACACAGCTAAAGGGTTCTGGAAATGTTTTTACAAGCCAGACCTGATGTAACAACTGCCCATGGTTTCTCCATTCTGTTACCCAAGTAAGCTTCTTGCCTGTTCTACACAAACCAATTGAATTACAGAGGGCAATTCCGTGCCCAAACCCACTCGGCCACCAGTTTTTCTGCAAAGAGTTCCAGCAATGGTCCCAGTCTGTGAGCACTGTGATGACAATCCTGCAATACTGACATCTTTCTACCACAAAGCTGACTGGGACCACCAACTCATTTCACACAGGCCATCCAGGAGCCATCAGATGATAATGGGTTTCAGCTTCCACCCACCTGGGCTACATTTAAACTAGTGACCTAAGGTGAAGGTCTCCACATCCCCATTACCAAACCCTCAAGCCATTTAGTATCCTTGTGTAGTAAGCTCTTCCCTGCCGCATAAAGTCAAGAGACAGTAAAAATCTATCTATACCTGAAATCTGTTCTTAAGTTCACGGTCAATCAAAGCTTTTTGATACAAGTACACGGGTAGGAATATTCAGATGTTAATTTGGCTGAATGTTTTTTCAGTCAATGCAAATAAGCCTTGGGCATGGAGAAAATAGATAAAAATTAAACTACAATATTTTACCATAAAACCTGAAATTAATTGTTTACATAAACAAAAAGTTAATTATTGGTATTATTAGATATTAAGTCTCTGCATGATACAATAAAAAGAATAAAACATCAGCAGGAACATGAAAAATGATAATAGTAATTCAAACAGCACTAGCAGTATTATCAAGACATTAAAGTATATCTATTTTTAATAAATTAAAGACCAAGCTACATGTAAATTATACGTTTAGTATTTAACGCTATATTCACATACAGGGTATTTTCTGTTCGCTAGTCTTTTTTATACACAGTTTTAAATATTAGGAACTGTAAATTATCTTGTGTGTTAAATATGCCAAGTACTACAGAAGTGTTAATTAATGTATTCTTAAAGCAGTTTTTAAGAGGAGTGAGGTGATATTTTAAGCAGCATAGGGTTCAACTAGAATAAATGCAAATAAATTTGTAACGAGTTTAACAACATCTTAAAAATGATCTTGTACTAAATAATATTAAGGGGGGAGTTAGAGGGTGGGCTTTTCTGTTTTGGGGTTGAGGTTTTGTTTTTTTTTAAAATAAACATATCAAATACTATGCTAGGTTAAAAATACTTTCTCTGTAACACTCAGCCTTGAATTAATCAGATAAAGATGAAAGTGGAGAATTTTGCCAACAGTGTTTCTTACTAAACTCACTCGGTTATGCCTTTCAGCCTGGTATATTTCATATGAAGGATATCTTGTTAAAACAACTGTTGAAGGCAAGTCATGTCATATCAACCACACACCATACCCTATGGGAGCTCAAATATTCCAAAATCTATGTTAATATAATCCTGCTGCACAACTCAACTAAGGAAGCACAGCGGGTTTTCAGTGACATGCAAGACTTCGTATAAGTACCACATTATCTATATGTCTTCCAGAAATGAGGTAAAGCCATAGCGAGGATTATACTGAATCAATTTAGGAAGGTAAATATTGTTAACAGGCACCATAAAATAGCCTGGTAGATGATCCTAATCTCTATTTATCAACTAACAAGTAGGCTGCACTTCTCAATGCAGCTTCCAATAATGTATCTATAGGACAGCAATATTCTCTGGCTCAAGAGAGCAATGCAACTTCTCAACGAGGGGTTTGTGGCTTTCTAACACAAGATTTACTATGCATTATACCATGTGCCTCCACCATCCTTTTTCAAAGTGGTTTTTAAAAGAGAGCATGCAGCTTCTTGCCTACCTAAATCTTTTGAGTGTGCTTTGCCCTGGTCATAAAGACTAAATACAATTGTTCAGGACATCCAGGACCTCTTCTGGAATACTTCCTGCAAAGACAGTAATGCTTGTTGTAGGATTTTGAACCTGAGAAACAACACAATTTTTACAATCATTTCCTTTTGCTGAAAAAAGGAAAAACAAAAAAATGCCCACCATAACAGACTACCCGGGGTCTGACAGAGCGACTGGAGTTTATGGGTTCTTTTCTACTCCTGTGCGACATCCAAAACACAGTGAAAAATCCCACACTGCAGGGACCACAAAGGTGGAGACAGAAACAGTCATGGACATGCTTGAGAATTTTACTAAGCTAATCAAATATGAGCCCTTGCCAAGAAAGTCTTATTTTGTTTATTATTTAGGCTAGACCCCGACCCACTTTTTTTTTTTTTAAATTAAGAAAAAAGCTAAACAACAAAAACTTGGCAGAATCAATTCTCCTGTTTAACTGGGCCACTCAGCAGGCTGACATTCAGCTTTTAGAGTGTATTTTTCAAAATATTTTCTCTTTACTGACAGAAGCTGCTATAAAAAATTTGTCTCGGCATCCAGCTGGTGATTGACGGCAGGGCCAGAGAGACTGCAGTAGGCTTAAGCAAGGGAAAAGAGCATTAGCTCTGCCACAGTGGTGAAGCTGTATGAGGTTTACAAGTAATAAAGGGAAATAAAAACGCATTTCAGGACACATTCCTGAGATAAAATAATAAAAGAACGCTAATGATGCAACAGTAGGCATGACATTATAATGAAAGTCTAGAAACACAATATCGATTAAAAAAAAAAAAGTCTTAACATTCCATCCTGCCTTCCTAAAACGTTTCAGTGCAAAAGAAATGAGTCCACCTTCTACATCTGAAAACTCTCTACACCTTCCAGTGTACCGGAATATCTAGGATCGCAATTTTAAGTCACAGAAAGATGCTTTACCCGCCTTAGTGTCTCAGATTCCTATGTTTAAAATAAATAAGATGTTCTAGTTTTTAAAGATCATTATTTGTTTCTAACTCCTAACCAGACAACAGTGTTTTAGCTAAAACCTGATATATTTAATCAAAAACTAGCCACAACCGCTCAGTGGCAAACATAGGTAAGCCTAGCAATTAACTACGACTAACAAGAAGTGGTAGTTTGGGGTCAGATTTGAACATTTTTGCCATCCACAGAAGGAAGAAAGCTGCACTACACAATGAGGAAACCTTTCTCCATCCAAAAGAATCCCAGAAAAAAAAAACCCCACACCAAAAACTCCCAAACCCCAGAGAAGTCACAAAACAGCGTTTCACTTGTGATTATGGAAGGGGTACTGAAGTGCTTTAAGTAAGTGCTCCTCTGCTGTGTCCTGAGTGACTCTGCAACTGATAATGCAATTAGCTGCTTGCACAGATTATTTAAACCTTTCCATGTGTGTTTTCTAGATGGATATAGAGCTCCAAGGCCTCGTTTTCTTTTCCAGAAATATTACAACTGCCGTGAGCAGGTTCAGTGTATCTGATTGATCTGTAAAATCTGAACAGTAAGCTGTCACACAACAGATAGAACTACAGCAGCCACGCAAGAATCCTTTACGCTCATCTAGCCGTTATGTTTGGGCTTTACTACCTCCACGAGTTTTTAAGCCTCCTCTAGTCTGAGAAAATTGCATCCCCGTCTTTCGTGATTTCTCTGGCACAATGATTAGGCATGGGCTTTCTTGGTTCCCCCTCCACAATAGATTACTTTATTCCTTCAAGACAATGCTGGCCTTGTTCGCCAGCTGGCAGGAGCAGGAGCAAAGAGCTCTAACCCCTGAGGTTTTGACATCATCCCTTCCAATACTACGTAAAAGTGGAAGGAAAAGTTTTTGGAACTCCATGAGTTTCAAAAACACGTACCCTTTGCTCTTACTAGCACACAAAACTTTAGACAATTTGGTTCTCCTGCTTCCCCATCACTGATGATAATTGTTTAGGCTTTGAAAAGTACCGTTTGAGGACTACAGGGCTCTCCCCCTTCTCTGAATATATATATTCTCTGAATATATACAGACACACACACTGATGTGACAACCAAACCCATACCTGTCTGGGGATGTAATTAGCTACTTAGGGCAAACTACAGATGCATATAGTGGTCCACCCCTATTCTCCCTCGTACAAGCCATACATCCAGAGGGTAATCATACTAAATAACTAGATATTTACACTGAATTTCTAAACTAGAAAGTGAATTTCCTTCTGTCACAAATATTCTTTATTCCATATTATATATTTTTTATGTAGACTTATCTTATACTGTATTATGACATACGACAGAAGAGAAAGTCTGCAGTAAAATACTACTGTTCCAATCAGACAAGATTTTCTGCACCCACGAGTTAGTGACTACACAAGGCAAACAAGAGACCAGTCTTGCAGCAACTGAAATAGTTAAACATAATAACAGCTACTATCTAAAGAAGTCCTAAGGAAGGCAGATCTTATTGAATTCATATTAAATCAAATGTTCCTCCACCAATCTGGAGAAAAAAATTCTGAAAGAAGCCATCTGATTATTCTGGTAGGAACTGAAAACCTGAAGTGTGACCAGTAGTTTGGGAGAAAATAGAATTTTGGTCAATTTTGTCAAAACTTTTTGGTTGTAAGAAATACTAGTGAGCTAGAAAGTAGCTTCTTGGGTTCTAAGACTTTAAATGACAAAAATAATTATTCAAGGAATCCAGAATTTTTATAACAGTTCTTGAAAGAATGTGGGGACATGGGCAAGGTGGTTGGAAAGAAAAAAGACTCGGAAAAAACACACTCGTGCACAGCTCTCTTCTAAAAATTGCAACTCACTTAAAGAATGATATCACATAGTAGAACACATTTTTAGAAAATTCTCTTACGCATATACAAATCAAGGATTTTTATATAACTAAAATGAGGATTAAAAACCAGCACAATTTTCTTATTTTAAATCTGCTTTCAAACACATCATTGAAAAAGTCACATGCCAAAAAAAAAAATCTGCAAGCAACAGCACGACAGTTCACTCTACCACAACATTTTTCTTCACCACTGTGGTAAATTACAGCTCTGACCTAAATTTTCATATGTTTATTGAGTGGATTGTTTACTACCATATAATAAATATCGTAACACCAGTATTCATGTTTTAACTAGTATTTTTTGTCCCTTGCATCTGAAGCCATAATCAAATTACACAGTATAGCTCCCGAATTACCTCTCTGCTTCATTATATGTACCTGCTTTTCCCTGGCAGACGCCGTTTGCTGTGCCATCTGGAATGTACGCTGTGCTCTTCCAAATACAAGTCTCAAGCCAGAGGAAATATCGTTGGGAGCGATGGGCACATTAAAACCAGTAACAGGCACTGATCTACCCATCCAAGTGCTCCTGACAGCTCTACAGAACGCCGGTGTGCCTGCGTTAAACCACGTACCAATCTTTCTAGGGCTGGAGGTTAACGAACAGTGAGCAGAGGCAGGGAGAGAGGAAGCTATGGGGATAGGAATTATTAAATAGGAATATGGGTTACTGTTGGGGAGAGTTTTAAGTATCAAAACATAAGCGGTGCGGGAAGAACCAATAATTTCCTGTACAAATACACTGTATTTGGCCCAAAATATAATAATTTTCTGTTCTGATGTCATCTTGCTACCTTCATGCAATATGCAACACCCATATAAACTCAAACTATGTTTTTCAGTCTAACACAGATGTAAAATTTTGCTTAAATGGAACAATAAAGGGCTGATATTTGTGTACATTGGATTTGGTCATCCAAGTTGAATGCAGTTACCAAAAATATCTACACATAATTGTCATCAGACCAAGCCAGCCTACAAAGCCACAAATATGGTACTGTGGGTAAAATAAGAGGAGCGTGATGACCATCCTTAAGCATTTATTTATTTACTTCGAGATTTACAAACTAGTCTTAGTTAGCACATGGGAAAAGTTAAAAAGTTAGCACACTTAGCACTTGGAAAAAGTAATAAAAAAAAGCCACCCACAAATGTTAATCTAGCAGAAGCTACATACCAAAATTAATATTAATATATCTTATCAAATCACTTTTTACCAAATATTTATCTGTAAACAGATAAGCCTTACATCATGCCTTTAGACAAAACACACTTGGAACATGCAGGACAGCAACTCCTAGAGCGGAGGAGCCCTTGTACAGCCCTACCTCCCCTCTGCAGAGCCCGATATTGAATAGCATTTTCTGCTACACCCCATCTTATTGCAAACAACCTCACGCACATGGATAGAGCATTCATAGGCAGCCACAAATGTGACCACACACACCAGGACTCTGGTTCTTCAGCAGCAAGCAAAAGAAAACAAGAAAACACCCACTTGCAACCATGAGCATACTGCTGCCATTCCATCAAGTCCTTGTACTTAAATGCTTGCAAGAACTCTATGGCCAGTGCTAACCACCCCTTAAAAAGCACCCAAGCAAAGAGCTCAGAGAAGCATTCTGCTTCCTTAAACTGTTGCTGAAAAGGGCACTTATCCTAATAAAAGCCAACGCATTGATGGGTCATGCTAATGCCTCTAACAAAAACTATCAGAAAATCTGTAAAACATGACATTTATTCACCTTTCCTATGAATTCTTTAAAGATTCTACGAGCAGAGTCTCTCTCAAATTAAGGCTGAAGATCTAGTCCCGGTTTTCAACCTAAAGTAGATGGTGTCAGGTGTAAAATGAAAAGAATGATGAAAAGTTCATTGCTTGGACTATTTTTACTCTTGTGCAGTAGGCATTGCTGCAGGAATGCATCAAAACATCCAAGCAAGAGAAATTAAATATTTGGAACGTACAAAAGTCAGAAAAGTTAACGTAATTTTTTCACAGTCTGGAATGCATTTCACTCCATTTAGTCACGACATCAATAATTACGTTTCAGTTTAATCTCCAGGAGACAACCTAAGCCTGTAAAGGCTGATTTATTCTTCTTTTGACATCTCACAAAAGAACTGTTTGTAACTTGCAAGTAATCTTAGGGAGGAGCTGACGGAAAAATAAACCAACATCAACCATGGCAAAACACTATCTAATGAAGTTGCCTTAACCTGTTCAGTAAACTTAAGAAGATTTTGCCTGCTACCATAGTATCATGCTCCTGTAAGACATGAATCCACCAGCTGCGAACTTTACAGCCACTCAGTAGTGCTCTTTTGTTGACAATGATCTGCTTCCATGCCTTTTCTAGCAATTTCAATGCCACAGTTACCATTGATGCTGATGCCTGGGTCTGGATACACGCCTGGTGCTCCCCAGGGTGACATGAATCAGAACTGCCTCTCTTTGTCACACTCGGTCCAGAATGTAACATAACCATCACCAGTAATCAAGCAGCAATACAGCAACTCTAAAATCACAGTGCTACCCCTGGAAGCAAGGATGGCCTCCTGCTATGGTAACCACAAAACGCTCTCCTAGGCGTAAGATCTAGATGTTGCCACAGCAAGGCATTGTGCCTGACTAGGTTATGATTACCAGGCCTTTCACTTCAATTCTGGTTGAAAGATATTTGAGGGGGTGAAAAAACTCAGAATACTTTTGGAAAGTTTTCATTTACACCATTTGATTTCAAGGCAGAGATGCTCAACCATGTAGGACTTGGCATGGGTAGCACTGCCACAATTAATCATGCAAATCACACCATCAGCGGGATCCTACGAAGACCAAAAGCAAAGTATGCGAAGTAACTCAGAAGATTAGGTTTCTCACCCTTGATTCAAGTCTACAAGAATATATTAAATGACAAAAAACTTAATTATATTATGAAAAATAGGATTGATTTTTAAATGCAATACAGCTCTTGGGTTCCTTTATCCCAGTGATTATTCACTACAGAGTCATGGAACAACTAACGTACCTTCAAATTTTACAATAGGAGACTTATTTTGTTGAGCCTTGAAATCAAGAAAAGTGAATGACAAAAATCAGATGAGGTCTGCATTAGGAGCATGTTGCCAATAGAGCAATCTTGGTATTCTGCTGTGGCAAAGCACTAAGCGTGTAATCAGCTGTATCGGCAAAGGTCTGCTGGACTCGTACAAGAAAATCACCACTTATTAGCAAAACAAGTAACATCAGTAAGAAAACAGTTTTGCAAGTAAAATAGCATTTGCTATAGAAGTTTCTGCTGATACAGTTTTGTCCAAGTGGGACATTACATTATTTAAATACCTCCAACTGACCAAGCTATACCAAAATTTACTTGGCTTGTGTTTTGCTCTTAATCTTAGCTTGGTCACTCCAACCCCTACTGCATAACCAAAACCTCTCAAACCAACTTGCCAAGTTAGCAAATGCAAATGCCCTTTTTAGTATAATATCCAGCTCAAAATCCAGAGCGTGGCAGCATACTAGAGGCAAAGAACGTACGGCTAGAAAAAATAGCTGTACCAAAGCAGTTATAATCAATACATTGATCAGTACTGGTCACTAATTATACAGGTGACAGACTGCCTAGTTTACAGCCTAACGCAGGGAGCATCTGCAACACTGGGGTGCTTCCAGACAACCCTGGAACTAACAGGCTGCCAACTCATGGCACTCTGAAGTATGATACAAGCCAGTGTAGAGCTTGAAAAAAATCTTTGTGCTGCCTTCACTTTACCTATACTGCCTACATGTGCACCAGTGAGTATCACTAGCTGAGAGCACTCTCAGGAACAGCAGATTTGCCACTAAGGGAAAGGTGAAATGCACCACACACCCTCTCCAGCTACGTAAAGCAACGTGTACAGTAGCTCACAAAGATATGCAGAAGAAGGGGACAGTGCTAGCATTCCCTCTCCTAATGCTGTGATGACCTCCAATCTTAGAGGTAGCAAATGTAATCATAAAAATCACAGAATGGTTTCAGTTGGAAGGGACCCTAAAAATCATCCAGTTCCAACTCCCCTGCCATGGGCAGGGACACTTCCAACTAGATCAGGCTGCCCAACGACCCATCCAACCTGGCCCTGAACACTTCAGGAATGGGGCAGCCACAACATCCCTGGGCAACCTGTGCCAGTGCCTCACCATCCTCATCGTGAAGAATTTCTCCCTAATGTCTAAGCTAAAACTTCCCCCCTCCAATTCATATCCATTCCCCTTCATCCTGTTACTACATCCCCTCCTAAATATCCCTCTCCAACTTTCTCGTAGGCCCCTTTCACGTGCTGGAAGGCCACTCCAAGGTGTCCTCAGAGCCTTCTCTTCTCCAGGCCAAACAACCTCAACTCCCTCACAGCCTGTCCTTATAGCAAAGGTGCTCCAGCCCTTTGATCATCTTTGTAGCCCTCTTCTGGACCCATTCCAAAAGTTCCATATCCTTCTTATGTTGAGGATTCTAGAACTGGACAGTGTACTCCAGGTGGGGTCTCACAAGAGTGGAATAGAGGAGAAGAATCCCCTCCGTTGCCCTGCTGGCCACGCTTCTTTTGATGCTGTCCAGGACATCATTGGCCTTCTGGGCTGCGAGCGCATATTGCCTGCCGATCAAGAGCTTCTCCTCAACCAGCATCCCCAAGTCCTTTTCCGCAGGGCTGCTCTCACATCATCCCCCATCCTGCACTGAAACTGCAGATTACCCTGACTCAGGTGCAGGACCTTGCACTTGGCCTTGTTGAATGCCGTGAGGTTCACACAGGCCCACACCCCATCCTTCCAGTGTGACAACTGCTCTGCTCAGCTCGGTGTCATCTGCAAACTTCTCTCTTCTTCCCTTCTTCTCTTCTCCAGGCTGAACAACCCCAGCTCTCTCAGCCTGTCCTTGTATGGGAGGTTCTCCAGCCCTCTGATCATCTTTGTAGCCCTCCCCTGGACCTGTTCCAACAGCTACATATCCTTCTCATGTTGAGGATTCCAGAACTGCACAAAGTATTCCAGGTGGGATCTCACAAGAGTGGAGTACAGGGGCAGAACCACCTCCCACATTGTCCTCCAGTCAGTCTTCCACAGCTAGAGCTTCACATCTATTGTGGTGAGGCACCTAGGGAGGCATGGAAGAGGAGGGGGCTCGTTTTCTGCCCTGTTGGTGGACTTGCTTCCACTCACTACTTCCATATAACAACAACAATAATAAGTAGCAGAGTCAACCACCATCAGGAGGCTATGGAGCTGCTTCCCTAGGCATGGAAATGAGTCACCGGAATTTAGCAAGGGAGGTGGAAAACTATGCAGGACACTTTTAGGCCAGGAGACACTAGATCTATGCGCAGCAATTCAGCAGCCCCAGAACTCCACAAAGATGTGTACGAGCCCTGGCTGGGAGTCAGCTGTGGAGGAAGCACACTGCAGTATCACAGCCAGCTACGGACAGCTACATGAAATTAATTCTTTCAACTGCTGCTCCATTCCCCACAGTCCATTTAACTGACTTTTGTGCAGAGGTAGGGGAATTTCACCTTTTATACAGATGCAGCTGGAAAGACTTTACACACAAATTATTCCCAGTACACGACGCATACTCTAAATAGTGCAGCCTGATTAAACGGTACATGATACAGCATCTTAAACTACTCTGCATCACAGTCTGCAATCTCAAAGATGGCACAGACCCAACGTTGCTTCTGAAACAGTAAGACAAAGTTCAATGCAACTATAACAGGCAAAGGTATCTACTTCATGAGTGTCCTTGCTGCTCAATGAGCAGAAAACTTGGAAGCATGACAGATTGTGCCTCTCCTCCTTGTTGATCAGAATTTTTGTTTGGTATTTATGAGAACTTCACTCCCTATTTAGTAGAAAAACCAAGGGCAAACCCTAATTATATAATCTGTGGCCGATATGATATTGTGGTGATGGTGTTTTTTTTAAACAATAACACAAGATTGTTTTATACTTAAAAATTACATAAGTTAAAAATTGTCACCTTCCTATTGCAGTCTGGAAGAAGTACGCTTTGCTCTCCCGTTGTCTTTTCCGCTAAAATGATTGTATTTTCTTTCTTTTCTAAAGTGTGTGTGCAGTTGTATGCACATATGTGGACATATATATGAAATGGAACTTAAGGACCATAAACACCTGCCAAAAATATTATACAATAAAAAAAATAACTTTACAGAATGTAACACAAGTCTTGTTTTCTTTATGCCAGTTTGAGATGATGCAGACTTTGCTAAATCTTTCCATGCTTTAACTGGAGAAGTATTTGTCTTAAAGGCAAAGCAAATCAGTATAAATACTTTAAATTGAGTATAGATTCTGGTAAAATTCATTTATGATAGTAATAACAGCAGCTTTGCCCCAAGAATTAGTTCTAAATAAGAGCATCATTTGGAAGCGAGATTAAAATAATTCATTTAGGAGGAGAAATAATGCAAAATAGTTCAGAATTTCAAAAAAAAAAGATTTAAAAAAGGGGAGGGGTATGCAAGGCTGGAATTCACTAGTAAGCCATCACTACGGATACACAAATTTTCAATGGAAAATTGTCTTCTGTATCTCAACAGCATCACTATGCAAAACAAGCCTCACATTACTTTAAAGAAAGGCTGCAGCCATCTCGTACTGCTGCGAGTAAAGAGAGTGTGCTCATGACTCACTGCTCCTATTTGGTTGCAACTTATCAGTGCCGGCAGCCCTAATCTGCTCCCAGGCATTATGACCAGCAGCTCTGAAATATGGATTAAGCCTACCCCAAGTACTCAGTGCAGGGAAAGAACTCCTTGAGCCCTTTATTCCCTACAGAGTACCTGTGAAGGAGAATAAATCAGTGATGTGAAAGAAAACATAAAATCCTTCCCAGTAAAATTTGCAGATGACACAAAAGATAATAAAATGGTAAATACCGGGGAGTTGTCAGTTCCACAGATTGCATAGCAGTCTGGGCTCACCTGAATAAGATGTGTTTTAACACAGATGAGCACAAAGCTCTCTATCTAGTAAGTAAGAGCATAGATTCCAAACAAAGACAATATAATAACCTAGGAAGAAGCATATGGATGATGGTGGATAACCAAATTAATATTAGCCTACAGTGCAATACCCTGACCAGAGCAGCAAAAGAGATCCTTTGATGTACAAGGAAGTAAACACAGAGTAGCAATAAGAAAGGATTATATAAATCACTGCCGATGTTGAGACAGAAAATCTTTCCATTTCAAACAGCATGTAACAACACGGTTCCAGTTTATATCTCTGATCCCTGAGCACTACCACAGGAACAACCAACGGGCTATTCAAACTAGGAAGGCTTCATCAAACACGTACAAGCGGTGTTCAAATTCTCAGAAACTTCCCTCGCTAAGAATGAGAAACTCGTTTCAAAGAGGAGGATAAATGATCACTGGGTTACTGTCTACAAGTATCTAAATGGGAGGGGCTGGGTAGGAAAGGTGAGGGGTATTTGAATATTAAAGGAGGAATTTTCAGCTTCTCGATGCTGGGTTTGGTATATTTCTGCTACACAAAAGTTAGAAAAATCCAAACTAAATATAATAACAATACTTTAACTAAAGAGTAAGTACAATTCATTTGAAGAAAGGCAGGATTTTCTTTCACCTGAAGTTCTTATATTCAGCATTTTTCTGCTAAAAAGCACCAGAAGTTACAAGGCTGTTACTACCCCATATAGTTCTTTTAAAACCAAAAGATGCAAAGCGTTGCAACTCTACTTTTCAAACCCACACCTAAAATGCTCTAGGATGACATTGTTACTGCAACCCACAGCACTTCATATGAGCTTTAACGGAAGGTATTTAGCTAACTCCTTACATTTTGAGGGATAATTCTTTCCCTTCCCACCTTCACTCAAGTTGTGCAATGATTGTATAAACTGTTAGTAAGCCAAATGAACTTGTCAACTTGCTCACTAACCCAAGTAATATTTTGGATATACTTGGTATTAGAAGTTCTGTATTTGTGCAAAGCAGCAAGTTACTGAAAGATCATGGGAAAACCGAAATCTTGCTGAACACACAGAGCAGCTCAGTCACAGATAATTTGAATTGATCTCTCCATTTCTGAAACCGGTAACATGACTCGGGGCATGGGGGGGACCTACGAAAAAAAAAAACCACCAACCCCACTCACAAAAAACAAATACAAAACACAAAAAGAATCTTCCATATCTGAAATGAAAACAAAATGCAAAACCAATTTCTGTAGAATATCATAAAGCCTCTCTTAATGGGGAATTAGAAGACCATGACTAATATCTTGCTGAAAGGGTGCGGATAAGGGACCTGAAAACCCAGACAGTTTAACATGGATTGAGCGCAAGACAGCAAAAGGTAATGACCTAATTGGTCAATTGACCAATACTAAACACACTTCAGCATTTAGCTCAGAATAGATATTACAATTAGATACCGCAAAGCTTAAGTGAATCTTCAAAGTTTGTACTGGACTACAAACTGGATAGGATTTTGTAAATCTAAACATGGCTTTTTATCATTCAGTGGAAGAAAATTTTCAGGCAACACGTATACATTGCACCTGTTCTCTATTCAGGAGACACTCCATTGGTCTCAAAGTAAAAATTTAAAGCCAGTGAAACATCTAATGGTGTCATAATAGAAATATAAGTATGACAAAATTTCTGTTATTGAAAAATTATATTTTTTGAGTGCTGTTCTCTCAAATGCTCCAATCAGCCAAGAATTAGATGTTCAACTTAATGCTAGCCAGTGATTATTAATCATTTTAAAGTGGCACAGCTGATCTCATTTCTTATCCAGAGAAAGCCCACGCTTATGTCTTACATGTAAGGAGATACTGGCTTACTTTTGGATGTGTTTTAAACTTTATGTTAAAGACTCATCTTCTTCTTCCTGCAGAAGACATCTTGAACAGCTCAGCACAGGGAACCCATAGATATGGTCAAAGCCACACAAAGGTGAGAGCAGATGTAGGCAACTCTAACAGGGATAAAGTTTTGCCAGGTAGCCTCACACTGTAAGAATTAGATAATTTATATATTAAAAGGCCTGTAATATGAGATAGCAATGACTTCTCTGCTATTTGCCCATAGAGAATGAATTTGTTTATTAGTTTTCAATATTTCCTAGGAGGTTGAATTTACGCAAAGAGGATGCACAGAATCTTCTTCAAATACACCTATTAAATTCACATTGTGAGGAGAAAAATCAAGATGTGAAGGGAACGCTACCCCAAACAAAGATCTACTGTGCAAGATGGGGCTCCTCCTTCCTGTTTTACGGGGATCAAACTAAATAGTAGCTTCTTCAGTACATTCTCTCTTATTTTAAGCCCTAAACATGGGATACTGAAGTCAGTATTGGCAAAAAGCTCACGTACCCTACAGCATTAGCTTGAATAAGAGCCCTGTTGTCCTACGTTACATGGTTTTCCTGTTTCAGACTACTATCTCTTTTTCTCAGCTATATCAGATGAGTCAGGATACAAACAAAACATCTGAAAAATGTCAGATATAAGTCAATTTATCTGCAACACCGCCCCTCAGAAGCAAAGATGAAAAAGATAATGACCTTTCAAGTCATTATCAAATTCTCTCTGCTGCTTAAATGACTACCCTGACCTGAACCTGCAGAGGATTTTAACCCACTTTCACAAAGTTGAGGATCTCCATTTGGAACTATTAGCTCCTCCCTCCTCTGCAGGTCTTTTACTGCTTTGTCCACATTAAGGCAGTGATGAGCCCTGCAGACCACTTCAACAACCCAAATAAGTCCTTCATCTCCCTGTGTTATACATCTGGTTGAATTCCATCACTATAAACCTTAGGAGAGCTATTTGGCCCACGAAAAGGTTTATATTCTCAGTTGTGTTGTCTACTAGGGGCATGAAATTTCTTGGGCGTACAAAGTAGTTCTAGGGCTTTTTTTTAATCCATTTTATTAATAAACAAATCTTAATCTAAGCCTTAGAGGATGACAGGAATGACTTAGCCTTGTGCCACCTTTTCTTAGCTGTACAAATATTTATGGTTTTTAGTCAATATATAGTCTGAGGGGACCTTATTTTGGTCTGTTAAGTTTGGATGTTTTGTGCGTATACAGGCTCAGGATGATAACATGTATATGACCAAGCTACACCTTCCAGGACAAACAGCTCCACTTCTTCGACTGAACTTGCTTTCTGTTCTGTGCTCAGTTCGCTAACTTGCAGAGAAAAGAAGGAAAAAGACCTAATAATACTACAGCTGTATTTCTGGGATTTATGTAAGCATATTCCATATTTATTCCATGCTCTTGATTTCAGAAGTACCAGTACCTTGCTGTAGAAATTTTCCCTATCTCCATACTCCTGAATAGAGATACGACTTTTAAGTCTGTTTAGTGTGGACAGGAATAGATGATTCTTCAACTCTTTCTTTGGAGATAGCACACAACAGCCACCGTGCTAAGAATTTCCCCTCACAACCCAGGTGACACTCTCAAGGACCACTTTATGAACAGAATAACTACTAGGCTGCAGAAAAAAAAAATATCCTCTGCTTGTACACAGCACAGACTCCCCACAGACAAGCAAAAACCAAACCTTATGCTTGACACACCATTACTTCTTGTAATTTAGCAACAGTAAAACTCAAGCGTGGGCAGGGAGCTGTACTCCTCTTGGGTTATCCCTGGAGATCTTCTACCCAGGCTTTGTTACTGTTTGATACTTCATAAAGGTGAACAACCTTGCAAACCATAGATGTCTGAGCAAGCAGAAGAAAGGATTTTCAGCCTGGGTAAGAGGGGAAAATCTTGGCAGTTTGGTTATAGTGAAGTAGCTAGAATTGATCATGAAATTATTCTTTTTGTTTTCAATTTTGTTTGACATCACAAAAGAGGAACAAGGACGTTCCTGGACTACAGGTGTGAGGACAGGAAAAGAAAATGGGGAATATTCAGGAGTTGATAGACACCCCCATTCCAAACCAGTAATTGGCAGGTCTCCCTTTTTACTTCAAGATATGTCACCTACTTCAAAAAAACCCACAACGATAAAATCTTTTCAGAATGCTTGCTGTGCTAGTCTCTACCACTAGTGAACATAGAAACAACTTGTAATTATTTTCAGGCTTGCTTTAGAGCTTTTTAAAAAGCATATTTACATGCTGAGCCACCTAAAACAGCACAAATCCATGACACCAACAGTGAAGGATAATGGAGGGGAGCAGGGAAAAAAAAATACAAATTTTGCCAACAGCTTTTGAAACTGTGTGTTTCACTCTGTTCTGAGCAGGATATCCAGCAGCAATGAGACTCAATTGCAAGAGGATCATAAATAGTAAATATTTTAGTACAGAGATCTCTAGGCTATTTTGCTTAGTTTATGTATTAACTAATGTAATCATTAGTCCGGTTCCTCAGGAACGTGTGTTACAAACACCTTTATTTCCCTATTACTTCTGGTATTTATTATGATTAAAAAGGTTACTTCCCCAAATGTTTCCTGAGACTTATCCTCGAAGCAGAAAGCCATGATATGATCCTCCCAAACTTTTACAGTAAGGATCTTGATATCAACTGCTAAGTAGCTTTACACAAAATACCTTTAGCAGGTACATGGGTAAGCATAAATCCAGGAGTAGGCTTTCTACATAATACTGCTTTTAACTTTAAAAATCGTCAAGGAAAAACAGTCAAGCTCCCAAATCCACAATTATGTATCCTGTCCTACACTCTATGGCCAGACCTTAAAATTCCTTTAAATCTCAGAATAAGTAGTCCACTCTTTTGTGTCCAGAAATTATCCTACAGGAAAAAGGAGGGTACTTTCTGTCAACCACCAGTGGCCTTTTTACATCGGTTCTCTCTTTCCCAACCTAACCAGAGGAGGGGCTAAGCCCCCACAAGAGATACACATGAACATCTAGTACTAAATGTTCACATCTTGTAGCACTGAAGTATTAGCTCTGAAAGTCTTGAAAATAGCTTGATAGTTTTTTGGTCTTGACTAGTA
The DNA here is from genome assembly GCF_017976375.1 of Cuculus canorus. Classification (NCBI taxonomy): domain Eukaryota; kingdom Metazoa; phylum Chordata; class Aves; order Cuculiformes; family Cuculidae; genus Cuculus; species Cuculus canorus. The sequence goes on along the minus strand of NC_071405.1, from coordinate 64,477,913 downwards.
AGAAGTTTTCAATAACTTTTTTTGTTATATCATTGGAAGAAGTACCAAAAACATCCACTAGGAAGCAGACAGAAAGAATACCTCAAAGAGCTTAAATAGCGTGGAAGAAGTACCAAGGGAAAAAGAAATCACTAATCAAAAAACACTCTACATTTTCTGTAGAAAGACCTCACTGTTATTCTTCTAAAATAATCCATGCTTTTTACAAGTGAGCTGAACTTGGCTCTGCTACCTTAAAATTCACATTTCAGATATGACAAAACAGATGTCAAAACCAACACTGTTTCATTATCAGTCTGCTTTTTGGATTTTGCCTTTTTATGAAAAGCTATTGACCAATGCCTATTTGCAATTCTATACCCACTTATAAGTGAATACCTACTATTCCATTTTGTGGTGAGCACAGCTAGCTGGTTTTAAATAGAATTTATAGTCAGTATAGTTAACTTCAAAAATTAAGACAATAAACTATTTTGCAGTGTTCACCAGAGTGAAGCCATTCCTGTATTTAACACTCATGACAAGCAGTGCCAAGTTTTCTCATTTCCACAAAGTTTCAAAATCTTGAAGTTGTTCTAAAAACTGATATAAATAGTGCACAACAAATCTGCTCCAAATGTTTCAACAAACGAATACATTTTTATGCTTATTGAACTGAAGTTACAAGAAAAGTAAAACTGCTGAAGTTAAGTTCTATGGTGCCATTTAAAACCACTTCTTCAGTCACTCTGGTCACTGCCATTATTTGGAGAGACAGAAGGAAAAACTGTGAAAAATAAATAAAAATAAAAAACCCCACAAGAAATATTTATAAGTCAACATAAAATCAGGAATAAATCATATCTCACACCTAAAATAGTCATTCAGAAAAAAACTAAGCAAGAGGTCAGATTTTCATTTTGGCCCACTAAGTTATATTGATGCTGTAATTTAATTGATAGATCTAGATTGCTCTTTTCCTCTCACTTCTGTGAATCAAAGTGATACTCTTCATTTACGCTGAAGTAACAGCTTCTGTTGTACCTATTACTAAAAGAAAAGATTCAGGAAACAAACAGCAAGTTACGGAATAAAGAGAGTGGATGAGAGAATATGAGCTAAATAATGACTATGACTGCCTTGCCAAAAAAACATTTTGTTGCAAATCAAGTACAATTCATTTTTAGAAGTTCTTCTAACAACTAAATCTGTTATATACAAGATTATAATGATAACACAAGACTAGAGCGTGAAAAGTAAACACTAAGTGACAGAAAGCAGTTTCAAAATCCAACAAGGCAACAGAAAAATCATAATACATTTGCAATATATCAATACAAAAATATCTAAAATATACCTGTCATATATATATACACTTTTCAACAGATTATTAAATCCTTACTACAATAAAATGGAAACTTCACTGAATGCAAAAGTAACAGAAGTCAAGCATGTTGCATTTGCCTGCCCACAGCAATAGCACTTTTGTCAGAAGCGCCAGTAATGATCTTGAGTTACGCACAAAAGCGCGCTCTGTTAGGGCAACGGACAAAGGCAAATGACTGCAAAGCAAGAGGACTCAACTTCAATTTAACTGTCCTGTAAGGTACATACTAATTAGCAGCACAGCTATGAAATCCTAGCTAGCATGTTAAGTCTGCTACATGACAGTATAATTTGACTTCTTAAAGGATTATGCAAATTACAACTCATCATTCCATTACACAACTGAAAAAAAGTGACAGCTAATTTATACATAACACACCTTTCAAATCCCTAAGAAGTGAAGCACCTGTGCAATACATTTTGCCTAGATATTCTAGCATATACATTCTTGTTTATTGCACTGTATGGAAGCACATCTAGATTTAGTGAAGTTATAGGGTTGGGGTTTTTTATTTGCTTTTTAGCTTTTAGAGCACAATCCCAAAGAATTAAACATATTACTGTCCCTGCTATAGAGGTTTTGCACACAAGTAGAAGTGTATGGTTTTAACACGTGTACTTTCTGAATAGCAGGAGAGCACGAGCACTAAATGCACGAGCTAGAGGCAAGACTCACACAGATTTCAACATACTTCTGGTAGGTAGATTCACAGTAGATTCCGTCATATCGGTAGATTTTCCTACATTCTGATTGGTTGGGCAGAGGATGCTGGACAGTTATTCTGTAGAGGCATCAAAAACAGATAGACATGACTAGAGGTTCTCTACAGGTAACTGTAATGCAGGACAAATCAGTATGTTGAAATTGATTTTTTTTTATTTTTATTTTTAAATTAAACACCTTTCTGGTCTCTTTAAATCAACTGCCTTGTGCACACAACATCCAGAGTTTCCACTTTTCAAAATTTGCACTGAGAGTAAACTAAACTCCAGTTCTCCACATGAGTGGTATTCCCGTTACCCCTCCTCCCCCACCCCCATGAAATAAAAGCAGAAGAGCTAAAGAATTTTATGAACCAAAATTATACTTCACATAGTTTGAGTACATACAATAGTGCTTACAAAATTGATTTTTTTTTTTATTGTTTACTGTTACAATCCTTCCTCAGGCAGAACATCCATTTATATCAGCTGAGAGTTTGTCCAGACAAAGACCAAATAACCCTCCAATTCAAAATGTCAACAGCAATTCTCACATTTGCACAGAATGAGGATGTTGTGGCATTATGAGGACTGTGATTGAAGGTGCTCAGCACCATCTGAATAATGCCATATGTTCTCGGATCGACTGAAAGAAAATGAAAGTGATTGGCACCAATCAGGCAGTGCGCAGCATCTTGTAAAATCAGGCCCTAAAAGATTTGTCAATCATTCTATTATTCATCTTTCCCCAACTCCCTATTAGCACAAAATATAATTTGGCTATAAAAATTCAATGTTGTTTTTAAAATATACTTGGGAATTGCACACAAAACAGTAGCCACCAATTTTCTTTTTTTTTTTCCCCCACTCCCTCTTCTCTGGATTAAAAACAGGTTTTAGATGCTTTCGTATCTTCTACAAATTAATACCTTTTTCCCCTTTTAATATAATGGTAGTTCACTAGAGTAAGTATAAATTATTTGAGAAATTTTAAAAGTTTTTCAAATGTAGAATTTTAGGTTGCTGGGTTTTTTAAATCTTCTTGTCAATATAGAATTATTTTTATTATTATTAACGGTATTATGTCTACGTAGCTCTAAGCTAGTCTTGCTTTTTTAGAATTGCGTATTTGTCTTAACAGCAATTTGAGACTGGGTGTTTTAGAAAAGAAAAACCATTATCATCATCCATCAACAAGCTTTACAGGAAAATGGAAAATCATCTACTGTGGAAACTGAGGCCTTCCTCAATAAGACCGCACCTACGTAAATGTCAACTGCACACCATTTCGTGTCTTAACAGACCCTGGTCCCTTGCTCATTTCAACTGAAAACCTCGTCTGAGCGCACCTCAGCGCGGTTGTCAGCCCATGGGAACCCAAACGCAGGAAGGAGGAGAGAGCTACATGATGAAGGATAGACCAAAGACTTCCAAATCCTAGGACATTCCTGTATTCACCAGTTAAGGCATCATCAGAGAGTTATTTATAGTGATACCCAAGGCTCTCAAGTTAGATGCCCGAGCACCACACACAGCACACTAGGAAAGCGAAATATCGCTTAAAATCAGATTTGCACCACCAGTGCTATCTGCAGGGAGCCACGCGAAGTAGAAAGGAAAAATTACAGAAGAGAAGAGCTTCTTCTTCACTTTGATACGGGCATTTCTGGGTGACCCAAAGGTGAACTCAAGCCTCAAAATCTTCAGTGCACCATCACATTAGCTGACCCATGCTTTAACTTATCTCTTTTGGTCTTGTGTCCAAAAAAAGTTAAAAGTGTTTTCACAGGGCTTCAGCAAGGACACAGGAGAACTAGGCTCTCCATGCCTTTCAGCGAGAGGAGGCTCAAATGCACATCTCCCCCAGCTCCAAAGATTGCCACAGACTGCTTGATAACTGTTCTAAAGTGAAGGACATGGGGGTTTCTTCGATAAAATAAATGAATAAATAAAATCTGCATTCATTGGATAAATGCAAGCGAGCCAGTGGGAACCTGTTATATTGAGAGCCATTAAAAAAAGCATAAGCGGTCCTTGCAAAACCTATCAGAATCCTTCCCAGATGAGTGCCCTCATAATGTGGCTTCAGAATTATGCTCTTTCTTCCACGGGTTCTCTGGCCAAATGAGCCTTGAATAGTAATACCGATTATTGCTATTACTTGAGTAGTTAAACAAGTGGAGTAGAATATGGCTCACTCCAGAAAACCTTTATTCTGAAGTTAAGTACGGCATTCTTCTGGGAAGTGGGAGATGTGGGTTTGAACACACTTGTGATGAACTGGGTCCTAAGTAAGTATTCACTGCATCAAGCTAGTACAGAATACCTGTCAGCTGGCTTTTGTTCGTTGTAGCTGTTACAAGTGCAGTCCTTGCTCTTTTTTCAAACAGATGACAAACTGAAACACAGGAGGTTCCATCTGAACAGCAGGAAATACTTTTTTTACTTAAAGGTTGACAGAGCACTGAATCATAGAATCATTAGGTTGGAAAGGATCTACTGGATCATTGACTCCAACCATTCCCATCAATCCCTAAACTGTGCCCCTCAGCACCTCATCCACCCATCCCTTAAACCCCTCCAGGGTTGGTGACTCCCCCTCTCCCTGGGCAGCCTCTGCCAGTGCCCAATGACCCTTTCCGTGAAAAATTTTTTCCTGATGTCCAGCCTGACCCTCCCCTGGCAGAGCTTGAGGCCATTCCCCTTTGTCCTGTCCCCTGTCACTGGGGAGAAGAGCCCAGCTCCCTCCTTTCAGGTAGTTGTAGAGAGCAATAAGGTCCCTCCCTCAGCCTCCTCTCCTCAAGGCTAAACAACCCCAGTTCCCTCAGCTGCTCCTCATAACACCTGTTCTCCAGCCCCTCACCAGCTTAGTTGCTCCTCTCTGTTCACGCTCCAGAGCCTCAACATTCTCCTTGTGGTGAGGGGCCCAGAACTGAACACAGGATTCGAGGTGCGGCCTCACCAGTGCCGAGTACAGGGGGAGAATCCCCTCCCTGGTCCTGCTGGCCACGCCGTTTCTGATATAAGCCAAGATGCCATTGGCCTTCTTGGCCACCTGGGCACACTGCTGGCTCATGTTCAGTCACTGTCAACCAACACCCCCAGGTCCTCCTCCTCTGTGCAGCCTTCTAGACAGACTTCTCTTAGTCTGTAGCACTGCACAGGGTTGTTGTGCCCCAAGAGCAGGACCCGGCATTTGGCCTTGTTAAACCTCACGCTATTGGTCTCGGCCCATCGATCCAGCCCGTTCCGATCCCTTTGCAGAGCCTCCCCACCCTCCAGCAGATCCACACTTCCACCCAGCTTAGTCATCCACACTGGAATAGGTTACTCAGAGATTTTTGCGGAGTTTCCACCTAAGGAGTCAGTCAACTTGCACCTGGCATAGCCCTGGCAATCCCGCTCCTGGAACACAGAGTG